>NW_024066269.1:0-175616 GCF_014898535.1 Botrytis deweyae
TTTAAAATAACTATAAGTATTTTATATATAAATATATTATAATAATTAATAATAAGTTATTCGATTAATCTGTAATGCTTTTTATTATCGAAAAACCTGGTATTATATATTCTATATTATCTTTTTATAAATCTAATTTAGAATAATAAATTATTTTTGATTATTCGTAAGTAAAAGAAGAAATGTTTAGTAATTATTATATATTAGCTTAAAAAGTTCATAAATATTTATTTTATTTTAGTTATACAGTTTTTATATAATTTGATTTTAAATATATATATTAAATAATACTTTTTTATTTTATGAATAAATATATTTTTTATCTTTTTTATAAAAAATTCTGTTTAAATATAATCTATTTATATTTTATAAGGTATTTAAATTATATATTTTTCAATATTCAAGTTTTTATATATTATTTATAATTATATTCTCTATTTTTTAGAAAAATATTATTATTTAAAGAATAGTGTTTTTCATATTAATGAATACTTTTCTATTTTTGAATCTAATTTTTCAGATGATTTAGCTTTAATCAAGTTTTATATAAATAATTTTTTTTTGGATATAAAATAGCTGAAAACATTTATAATACTTTTGCAAATTATCTTCTTCTAAAACTAGTTTTTATTCAATTATATCTTTTTTTTAAAAAACTATATATATTTATAAATGAAATAAAAGTTTTAGATATATTTTATTAAATAAGCAATATAATAATTATCAAATCAATTTAAATTATTAAAATTAAAAACTTTTCTATTTCAAGAAATTCTATTAAAGTTTATAGTTTTCTAATTATTATTCAAATAATCTATTAGGGTATTAAGAATTTTGCTAAGATATTTTATCTTCTTTTTTATTTTACTAATAATATTGAATAATAATAAAGACTTTATAAATAGCTTATTTTTAAATTTCTATAAACTAAATATTCTAAAGTAATTGAATTATATAGTATAGATTATTCTTTTTTTATTGAAATATATATAGATTCTAATGCTTTTGTATTAGATTATTATATTATATAAAAACAATACTTTCTAGGAATTATCTTAAGATCTTTGATTATATATTCTGTTTTATATAACTTTTTTTTTAAAAAAAATTTAAAGAAATTATAATATTTATAAATATAAGCTTTTAATAATTATCAAGTTTGTATATAAATATTATTATTATTTCTATTATTCGAGATTTTATAAAATTTTTATTAATTATATATTATTAATTAGATTTTTATTTCCTAAAGTCAAAACTTATAGAATCTATATTTGTTAGATTATAGAACTATTTATTCTAAATATTATTATTAAATATATTGAGGGATTTTGCAATAAAGTTATAGATATATTTTTTTATATTATTTTTCTTAATCTGAATTACAAATTAGATTTATTTTTAAACTCTTTTAATTTATTTCAAAAAAATAATAATAATTCTAAATAGATTTAGAAAAACAAAATTAATAATCATAAAAAACTTTTTTGTTTATATAAAACCAAGCAATTTTAAGTTATTACAAATTATAATATATTATAATCTTTCGGAAATAATATGAATATTACAATATTAGATCAATTTATAATTATTATTAATAATATTTTTTTAAATCAATTTTTAATAAATATAAAAACAATCTATAATATTATAATATATTTAATTTTATTTCTATTAATATATTTCCTAATAGGATTTCTAATTTTGAAAAAGGATTTTTTTAATATTATATTAAGGATTTTTTTTTATTCAAAAACAAACTTTTTTATATATTTTATAGAGTTGATAAGTATTATATATAAAGATATAAAATATCTGATATTCTATTATATATATATAATCAGAAAGGATATTTTGTTATTAAATTGATTATTAAAAAACTTAGAAATTATTATTAGCCTTATTTAGTTTTAAATATTAAATAATATATTTTAGATTATTTGAAGTATATTAAGTATAATATTTAATAGTATATCTTTTATTTAATATTTCTTAAGATTAATTATTTATTTATTTTTATTAAATTTGATTTTATAGAATTATTTTTATCTATATCAATTAATAAAGCTTAGATTCTAAATATAACTTGGTTTATAATATAGAAATTAATAAATATAGAATTTATTATTGAAAATATAGATTATAATAATAATATATTCGATAAAAAAGGATATCTCAATTTCATTTATATTTTATTAATTATCAACTACTTCTCTTATTATATTTGGATATTCCCGATAGTTGATACTACAGGAGCAAAGACTATTAAATATCTAGACTAGCTTTTTAATATAATTAAAATTTCTATTAAAGAAATATATAATCCTGATATCTATTTTGAAAATAAAACTTTATATAATTTTTCGAAAAAATCCGGTATATTTTTTATTTCTATAACTATTAAAATAAAAAAGTTATTTGAAATAGCCAAAAAAGGAAACAATCTATTTTAAAAAATATTTAAAAAAATCGAATCTAGTATTACTGATTGGTTATTTGAGATTTAAATTAATATTAACTTTTTTAATATATAAAAGATATCTTATTTAGATTATTCCTTTTATAAAATCATATTTGACTTTTAATTAATTGATTCTTTAGAAATCGAATTTTTTTTTTATAAATAAAAAGAAATATAAAGTTATCTTTTTACTATTAAAAATATTAACAAGAAATTCCTTTCTAAGATATACTATATTAAAGTTTTCAAATTTATATACAATCGGAAGTTAATTAGATAGAAAGTTTTAGAATAATTTGATTAGAAGAAAGTTATTAATAAGGAAAAATATAATATAAATGTATAAGGTAATTTTATATATTAATCAAAAAATATAATGATATTATATAATAGTATTTCAATTAAGAAAAAACTATATCTCTTTTATTATAGTCCTTTTATTATTATCAATTTTGCAGAAAATTATTAGAAATCTTATAAATTGTAATAAATCAATAGAAAAGTTATTTGTAGATTGTTTTATATCAATTATTTAAAGCTTTTCAAGTTTCGAATTGGATATTTATATACATTATTTGAGGATAATATTTTAAAATATTAGAATCTAAGAACTAGTATTTATAAGTCTATTCTTCTATTTAACCTATAAAAAGGAATTGGTATATAACAAGTTGTATTACTTGTCTTGTAGGATCAGTCTGAATCTACATTTTAATTTTACTCAAAATAAGCAAAGTTATACCAGGATAATAAACTACGAATACTCTAGCTATTAATTCAGCGAATTCTATTATCTATTTAATTTAAATATAATAATAAACTGATATATAGGTGGATTTCTATAATGATTGTTGATTGATTAACAGAATAAGAGAATTAAATATATTATATAGTTATTTTAGTATATATAAAAGGAATACGGAAATAGGATTTATTTTAGTTTGATTAGAATATATATACAAGAATACATGTCTTGTAGGATTGGTTTAGAAAACAGGCTAAATATATTAGATATATTATATAATCATCTTGATTGATATAGTCAATTAGATTGTACATAGCTTTTAATATAATATATACTATACTTAATACTAAAACCATATCTACGATACACGTCTTTTCTATATCGTAAAGGTATCGTAGTTTAATTGAAATAAGATTTTCGAAAAGATTGTTTTCAAAGCTTTTGAAACTATTCCCAAAAACTAGTTAATGACTTATTCTAAAAGGATTGAATAAAAAGAATTGTTAGAATCAATATAAAGTGATAACTAATATAAAATATAGGTGTAGGATTAGAATAAGACTTTTTATTAATTCCTTCGAAATCTCTCTTTTGAAGCTATATATATATATGTAAAAACACTTCGCTCGCTTCCGGACTAATAGTCGGCCCGATGTCGGTTCCATATCGTATCAATGCCTGTAATACTTTCCTTTCTATTTTATCAATTCCCTTAAAATTGTATACTGAATTGAATACTTTTTTCTGTATAAAAGCACACCACTAAATTTTAAATATGTTTTTAGCTTAAACGAAAATCTATTTTTGGGGTTTTGGCCAAATGATTCAAATCGGCCTCAGTACACTGGGAATGGAGAACGAGAGTCACGTGGCAGTTTGGAATTTCCAGCGTTTGCTTTGAATACGTCTAATCCAGAGACAGTCAATCTGGTTCTTCTGATGCCTTTTCGCGACAACGAACGACTGCATCGGATTAAAGATCGTATGCTTTGTGTTAGGGTATGTTTTGAATCCCGACTCCCGAGCTGAAAGGGCCAAACCACTTCAATCTTGAGTCGAAAAATACTCTGCAGTGTGATTTGAATGAGCGGAATTATATTTTGACGACCAAACGGCTATCGTTTGGTTTGATACATCTCTCACCAGAGCTCTGAATGCCGGCGTTCTCTCTCAGTACTCCTCGGTGTTTATGTCAGCAGCGAACATTCGGGGTCCTTCTCGCCAAGCATCAAGTCTCACACACGACTCAGCATGGCTGTTATCACTAGAACCGCTCATGTCAATTAGGAGTTTGTCAGTCCCGTGATGTGTACGAGGCAACCAAACGGCTTGCGTTTTATCGGCATCCTTCCACTCTCACTATTCACGGCCTGCTTCCAGCTCGAGCAACTTAACAAAGGAACCTATATGATACAATCTAACCATTCGACCGATTGATTGTATTCGGCAAGTGCTGAAGTGTCGTTGAGATCAGGTATTAATTATAGCTTGAATGCGTCGTTATCTTTCATGGCCAGAATCCTATCTCATGATAGCCTATGCCAGATGTTGTGATGAGACGGCGGAATGCGCTCGTGGCGACAACGCAGAAGTTTGTTTGGCAATTTATTAGCCTCACCATCCAATACACTTCTGGAGTCTTCCATTTGTAAATGATACGGTTTGTCCAACAGAAGGCCATCTGCCAAGAATTTATGCTTATGCTGAGTGCTGACTTGGAGCATTCGCACCAAACGCCACTCAATGCCAATCTTGGGGCTGAGTGGTCTTATATGTAACAAGCAATGCACACAAGGATATGTTAAAATAATAATTGCATTCTCGGCTTTGTGCCTGTTGAAAAACCAACTCATTGGTGTCCATGAGCTGTAAGCCATTCGTACTGCTTGAGCGGTCACATCTTGCTGTGATCATCGAGAACACAAATTCCATCCATTCAGACCACCAATTGCTCTCATCGACCGTGTAAACAGAATCGCTTCCCATTCCCGATACAGCACAGGGCATCGAAATTCCAATTCGAAACTTCATCTACTGATGTCCCATGCTCTCCTTTTGAGCCTTTTCCAACTTCGCCATCCGGAGTTCGTGAGTACTCTGGAGTTCAGAAAAGCATTTCCGGCCTTCCTTCTCAACCTTTTCGATTCGCGCTTTATTTGACTCTTCATGGTCCAAATCCTCTTCCTCAAAGTCCTTAATTAGCTCAGTACGAGTCGCTCTCAAGTATTGCGAGTTCTTCCTCGTACTCGTCATTCTCATCTTTAATGGCGGCTTTCTGTTCCTCTTCCCAGCTGTCCATTGCTTTTTGTAGCTAGTTTCGAGTCTGGCAATTTCTTCTTCTTGACCTTCCTGACTCTGAGCTCTGAGATTGGCAATTTGTTGTTAGTGCTGAGCTGTGAGGTTACGGATCTGTTGCTCGTACAAGATTGAGACATCGGAGAGGTATCTTTAGTGGTGGGTCGTGAGCAGGGTCATGGATTCTCGATGATTGGAGATGGAGAAGTCAATGTGTCGCTGATGCTCACCCTCCATGAAGGTAATATTTCTGAGGTGTTCAGCCTCGATTTTACCAACCCTTTGTTTGTATTGGTTGTTCTCGAGGGCTAACATGGCCTGGTGTTGAGAGGTTTAGATTAGGCTTTGAGCTTTGTGGTGCTCAGTCTCTGACTGAACTAATTGGTTCGACATGAATTTCTTGATAAATCAAGTTGAATTGGGTTGTATGTGACCTTTATTTGGATTTGATTTTTTTGCAAGATCGAATTGTTGTCTGTAAAAAGATGAAGGGTCGGAGGGTTCAAATCTTTCATGTGTTTTGAATCTTGAAATTACAGTAGACTTAAGATCTTCGAATTCCCAATTAGGTTAGGAGACGAACTGACCAGTTCTTCAAGTTTTAATTCGCTTTTTGTCTGTTGATTGGTTATGTCAAGTGAATACATTCAACATAGAAAGAAGTCTATAACAGTGGATAATATTACTCAGACGTTGCACACCCAATTAATCAATCATTGCTCAAAAGATGATGTGGAGTATCAATCAAGCAATTGTGGCATGCAACGTTCATGTCGGTAGTCAATTGTGCCATGCAACTTTCATGTCAGTAGTCGATTCAAATTAGATGCTGAAGGAATTATGAATGCGAAAGCCGGACACGTTGGTAGAGGTAAATTTTCAGAAGAAATGATTAATATTAAAAGGCACGAATCAAGATTACATCACGAAAAACAATCGCTTCTCTTCTTCTAAATGTTGATGAGTCGAATTTGAGATCAAGATATGAACCCACGATCTCATTAATAAGAATTAGGAAAAGTACATGTGAGTTTCTATCCAAGATCTCCAATCTAGCTCCACAAGTCAGAGTACCTATTTAAGTAGTCGCAGAGATTGAAGATATAGAAGTCACCCTACATTTCATGAAGAAAAGCTTGAGCGAATGACAATGTTAGAGCCTCCCTTCACCTCTCTCCGCTCTAATCCTTACTCGTCTTCCCCGTGCTTCGTTTTCGCTTATCCAATTTATTCCCTCTCTTCCTTTTAAACCCGTACCTATCTTTTCTCTCCCCATAACTTTTGTTTTATTTCATTGATACCCGTACAACCCAACATTAAAAAAGTAATCAAGGCAGAAAGGTCTTCGTTTTGGTCTACTTTGTGGTCACGGACTATCTCAACAATCGGCCGTGAGAATTTCCCTGGTTGATATATTCTGCAAGTAGAAGTATTTTACAACCACTTTCTCAAGGGAAGTAGCCTGGACCGCTCATTTGTCCTCTCCATCCGTTTAATCTTGATTACATTCATATGCGGTCTCTTGGTGGTGCTCGATGAACTGAATAAAATAAGCGAACAAATATCCGGGCGCTAATATTTCCTCGACCCAGTTGCCTAGGAACCTAGACGTTCAGCACTCCATTAAACGAAAAGTGTTGACCCTGTAAATCGTTGCCTACAAGGCATTTACAAACTCCACGTGGAAAACTATGAATCAATAACAGAATAAGAAGATAGGCAAGCAATTCAACAGCGTATATATAAACCATGAAGTCACATCTAAAAAACTTCTTTTTTCATCATTATCAAAACGCAACAATACGATCCCTACAATAATTCAAACAATTGAATCAAACAATATCTCACATCTACAATGTCTCAGAAAACTAGTCGGCCTTCCAAACCCAAACGTGATGACGTATGATTTTATTTCCCTTTTCCCTTCTCCTTCTATCATTCTTGGATTTTGAGGATATTGAGAAATTCAGCTAACAAGAATCAGTTTGGATTGAAACGAAATTACATACACGCCTTACAAGACTATGAGGAAGCTCGAGCCAATTTAAAGAGAGGTCGGACTAATGTATGATTTTATTTTCCTTTGCTCTTCTTTTATTATTTTCGTGTTTTGAAGATGCAAAGAATGACAGCTAACAAGAACCAGCATGAATCGGGGATATCATTGAGGGAAACTGTTTCTAAACCAATTGCAAGTGACGGACAGAAGCAAAAAGACTCTTCCTGCCCTCTGATGAAGAAGGCGACTGATGCAGACAGAAATCAAGGCAAAGCGAAAGTCACATGGAGTGGTGATGCGGAAAAGAAGAAAAGAGAAGCAGAAAACCCCAAGAAGACGACTCCATCATCAACAAGCACTCGATCCTAGAAATCAAAGGGTAATAATCGGGATTTCCAGATATGAGAGTGGAAGTGGGGGTTAAAGTAGAAGTAGATGAGAATATAAATTGAAGAAGTCAAGGATTGATAGAGATGAAACCCAAGACAAGAATAAAACAGTCTCAAATCGTACGCTCCTTAGATATATAAACTCATTCACAAACCAAACCTTAACAAAAGTGTGTTCTCATAAAGTCATTGAAACGATAGCACTTTTCCTGTAACTTTGCTCTGAACCCAAAATTGCCGAATTTTAATGATTATCAAAAGTTTGACTGTTTTAAATCCTAAAACTGTAATTGAAATCTCTAACATTAACATTCATCAAAATCTCAAACTCATGTAAAACCTTAACAATCAAGTCTTACTAACAATACCAAGCCTCTAAATATCGAGAATCGAAAGATCTCAAAATCGTACAACGAACAACCTCATTATAGACCTCATTACCTATCAATCACCTATATTATATCACAAATTCTAAATCTACAACAGGATAAAAAAATAGACAGGTAATTCATTTGACAATAAGGAGGTATATAAAGTATATATATCATATCGTATTTGTCAGCCAAGATCAGTTTGTATACCTAGGTGGGCAGAATGATTCTATTGCTGATAAAATAAAAGCGATGCATAACTTATTCTACATACCTCTAGGTACCTATATAAAGATCATAAAATATTAAAACAAATATCAAAACCCGAGAATAATCATCATCACTATCATCATCATCATCATCACTCCAATTCAAACCACCTTATCAAATAGTTTCCTACATCAAAAAAAGACCTTATAAAAGATAGTGGGTAACAATATTAACCCTTCCTCCCCCCCCAAAAATACCATATCCACATGATACTCATCCACCCCCCTCCATTGACCTCCCCATTCACCCCGCCATTCACCCCCCCATCCACCCCCCTATTCACCCCCCTATCTACCGTACTCCATACTCCCCTCTCCACCCCTCTCTCCATCCCTCTCACATAAAAAAAAAAAAAAATACATAACCAATCAACCAATCAACTACTCAACTAACCAACTATCTAAATAATCAACTAACCACCCACCCAACCAACCAACCAACTACCTACGTACCCAACTATCTACCTATCCAACTACCTACCTAACTACCTACCCAACTACCTACCCCACTACCCAACTACCCAACTACCTAAATAATCAATTCAACTAGCCCTGTATCTGTATCCCAAAGCCTTCTCACTCACTCACTCACCCCCCCCACCGCCACCCCCCCCCCCCCTCTCTCTCTCAAAAAAACCCCCCCTCCCCCTCCCCCAAAAAAGCACACAGCCTTTCATTCCAGATTACAGCAAAAAAGAATAAGAAGTACAGTACAGAGCAGAGCAGAGCAGAGCAGAGCAGAGCAGAGCAGAGACCACACAATCTCAACAGCAAGCAGCTAGCAGCTAGCAGTAAAAAACAAAAAAAAACAAAAACAAAACAAGAACATTCCAGCTTTAGACAATTCAACAATTCAATCTATATACATACATACCTAGGTAATCAATAATACAATCCATGTACCTATTCCACGAGCCTAAATCCTCTATTGTGAACCAAACATCATAAATCATAAACTTCTCATAAAATTCTCATAAACTTCTCATAAAAATTCTCATAAAAAATTCCTACCATCTATCTCTACCTATCCATCCAATTCTCAAAGCCCTACAACGGGATTGACAATTCAATTTCCCATGAACCAGAACGCCATGGTTTGAAACTACGATAGGTAGGTTGGATATACCCCGCAAACTCCACCGTAGCAATATCCTACTCCCTACTCCCCGGCTTCCTAATTACCAAATCATGTCCTAATAACACCCCCCCATACCCAAGCAACTGATTCCCCCAACTCAAACATTTACCTCCTCTTAGCTCTCTCCCTAACCCCATCCTCCAGTCTCTTAACCCCTTTCAGCAATCCTGCGCCTTTCTCACAATTTCCCTCCAACCACTCCTCCATTTCCTCTCTCATAACCCTCATTCCCCTAAGCACCGGTAATTTTCCCCCTTCCTCTCCATCCACATATCCCTGCGGATTCAACAAGATATCGAAGACCCCTGCCCAAATTTCAGTTTGCCAGTATCTCTTAAGACCCTCTTTGATTTTCCACTTTCTCAATCCACCTCCCATTCCACCAATTGAATCACCTGGTCTTTCAGCAATCGTATCGATATATTTTCCAAAGAGCATGCTATGAATAATGCCCGCCAATCCATGATAATCAATTTGATAGGTCCATGGTCTTAATTCTCTCATTTCCGCACAATCTTGGGGGCCAGTCTTCCAGTCCGCGATGAATTGAACGTCAGGCTTGAAACATTTCATGTCAATTCCCCTGCCAAAATCAATGAGTGCAATGCCCTTCTTATTCCAGCCGTCGCTTCCATCTCTCTTGTATTTAGGACTCCAAATATCAGAGTCCGAGAGAGAATCAAAACGAACGAGACAATTATCTGCTTTGAGATCGCCGTGGAGGATACCCTTCGAGTGTAGAGCTTCAATTGTGCGGAACAACTCGATGGTGAAGAACATAACGAGGAGTTCATCCATAACACCACCTGGTGACTTGGCATCTGCGCGGGAGATATTGATGATATCCAGTAGAGTACCTTGATCTCTATATTCTTCTATCAAATAGCATTCATCTCTATAAAGATGCATTTCATACACATCAAGAATACTTTCTGCAGGACGGGAAACTCCCAATCTTCGTTTCGCTTGGCGCATGATGTAGAATTCCCATGCACTTGGTGGATCTTCCATCTTTAATGCTTCTAGTGATTTGCGATTAAAGTGATCGAAAGCTCCCTTGCCCATGACTGCCGGAGTTTCGTTCTCATCTTGCTCGGCATCTTCTGTTCCACTTTCGAGTAGATACACGGGGGCAAATGCGCCGGCACCAAGTTCTCGTTTCAATGTGTATTGTCTATCTGTTCCAGGAAATTCCAGGGTCGGGGGCGCTGAGATACTAGTTCTGTCGCTTGAGCCTTTCGCTCTCGAAGCTGCTTTGGCATATTTCTTTAATTCTGCTGACTGACCTCTCGTCTCGTCGTGTTGAGAAAATCCTTCATAAGAGCTGAGAGGAGGTTGTAACTTCTCGAATATTAATTGTCGAATACCTTCATCGACCGGATTACATTGGGAATCGTGAATAATAGGACCTTTAGGTGCGATTTCTTTGGCGAATGCCGTCGAACTTGACAAAGGCTTTTTCTTGCCTAATTGTGGTTGCGGAATTCTGTCAATGGGCTTCGCTTCATTAACAATTTCTCTCAATGGACTGCTATCCTCCTCCTCCTCATCATCATCTTGGAAAACCTGTATCTTTGATCCACTACCTCTGCTAGGACTAGTGGTAGAATTAAAGTAATGTTTCTGATCCCTGATTGTTGGTAATCCAAGCGAAGATTCAGTTCTCTCAACGATTGGGGTCATGAAAGGAAGTCGATTTTGAGAAACTTGAGCGGGGTCTCGATATGGATGAGTTGGTGGATCATAATCTTCTGGAGGTATTGGCACAAAACTTGTCGTTGATCTGAATGGTCCATCCTCGGCTATTGGAGTCACGAGATCATCGTGTTCTTCGACATCACGAGGAATTGCAACCTTGATAGCCTCGAACTCTTCATCTTCTCCATCGGTGAAGGTAGAGGCTATGGTTCCATCTTCATCGTCCATATCTGGACCAGGCCTCTGCGCTGTAAATTCGGTCCACTCGCTTTCACTCTTTACATCCGTAGTTTCGTCATCATCACCAGCTTCACTAGTACCATGAAGTCCCCCTGTCATGGTGCTTTCTCCGCCACTTGTATAATCACCATCAGTCATGTCTTCATCGTCATCATCACTTTCTTCCTCTTCTTCCTCTTCCTCCTCCTCATTTGCTGGTTTGAGGGGTTGGTTAAAGATATCGTAAATTTCATCCGTGGCTGCTTTAGTATGAAGAGTCATCGTTTGCTCCTTGGATGCCTTCCTCTTTTTCATCTTCTTCCCCGTCGGCGAAGAAAGTTTGGCGCTGACTACAGATTATTAGCTTTCAAAATTACCAAAGATTACTCAAATACTCACTTATTTGCGTCTTATTGACCTCCTTAACTTTCATTCTCCTATGCTTGGTTTCCCTATTATGTTCTTTCTTTGCTCCATTTTCATCTAGGTATACTGAATCTCGAGCAACAACGAGCTTTTCCGGTCGATGATTTTCGTCAGTATATACAGGATCCCGAGCAATAACGAGCTTCTCTGGCCGATTCTCATCCGTAGGTACGGGATCCCGAGCAATTGCAAATTTCTCCTTGCGATTTTCATTGGAAAATACTGAATCCCGAGCAATAACTAGCCTCTCTGGAATTTGATGTGTAATAGTTTCAATGCCCATATTAGAATCTTGAGCTGGTTCACTTGACATTGGCTCCGACGGTACATCCAATTCCGGTTCCCACGACTTATCCAACCATCCACGATGAGCAGCCCGTAATTCTTCGAAGCTCAATTCTGTCCCAATTTCATCCGGACTAGGATACACAGCTTCAAGATTAACAAAAATTTGTTCACTTCGGCCATTTCTAGGATTAATAGTCACTTGTTGCAATTCTGGAATTGTGATTTGAGGTAATTTTAATGACTGAAATACATAGCGCCACAAGTGCCAAAAATTAGTCCTATGATCATCAACATATGCAAAACAAGGGACAATAGAACGGAAGGAATAACATACCTCGTCCTTGAAAATTGCCATCTTGGTACTACTCTTCTTTCCACCCGCTTTCAATGTTTCTCCAACCCATGGCTTGGGTTCAATCCTATTTTCCTTCTTTCGGTCTGCCAATGATCCTATACTTTCCCAACCAGCCCCTGGAGATGCAGAGACTGCCGGTGCAGATCCATTCTCATCATCCGAGAAAATCTTCAACTTCTGCTTACCACTCTTTGTCGTTGTTGAACCGCCGCCTACACCTGCAGAAGGTCTAGGTGCTTGGGGATCCTCTGGGGCCGGCGCCACTGCAGCATATGGGTCTATCTTGGCCGCCAGAGCTGGTCGAACTGTCGGTAATGCGGGGGATGAAGGTTCATTACTGCTATCTGGTCTAGCAGCAAATCTTTCCTGGAACTCGTTGAATTTGCGTAACAAACGTGGTGTCGGTCTAGCCTCCTTATCAATACCCATCTGAAAAACTTCCTCTGCTTGTACCCATCTGCCAGCACCTTCTAGCCATCCTGCAAATTCTTCGTAAAATAATGCTAATCCTTCCCCAATATTATGACGAGCTAGAAATGCGAATGTTTCGCGCGGTGTATCGGAGAAAAATCGTATGTATGAAAGCCATAGCTTGAGGTATCGTGGATCATTTTTGTATTGTGGAGAATTGAGGAAGGTCTTCGTTGCGCGCTCGAGAAGAGGGGCAAGTTGTGAATTGGGTGTTGCTTGTGCGGAGGGGTATGCATCGAGTGTCCATTTGACATATCGATCGTAGATATCTAATGGGTCGTCTGATTCGCCAATATTGGCTAACTCTTCTTCATATTCCTCTCTAACGGCATCGTTCAAATTCCTGGTATCGGATGGTGTAGGTGTTGAGAGGGGTTGTAGAGGTGATGGCGAGAATATTTTTGCGAGATTCCTTGCGGATCGTCCTTGTGGTAATGATTGAATGTTTTCTTTCTGATTCTCAATTATGTCGAAATCGATTAAGTCCTCAGAAGCAGACATCGTGAGGCTCTTGTGGTGGTTAGTAGTTTGTCGAAAATGTTGTTGTCGTAATATTTGGAAATGGAGTTGTTCTTAAATTGAAAATGGTAGTTGAGTTGTTTACGTTTTTTGTTTACAGCACCCAAATACCCCAGCAACCCCACCATGCACCAATCAAAATCCTTTTGCGCATGTGAGTGAACAACACCGACACAGATGTTAGTTCGAGACTAATTTATTTATTATCATTGATTTAAGTATTACAAGATCTCATAAATAATATTCAAAGACTTCAAGATCACAGCTTCAGTAATAAGCCAATAACAAATGAATAATTCTCAAGATTCTGGAAGGATTCCCTAATATATATTGTCAAAAACTATCTAATAAAAGGCAATATAACATTCTCTAGACATCGTTCAACGTCCTCCTGCGAAGTCTCTTTCTACGTACTCGCTTGCCCCGATTGTTCCCTCACATATCAAGCTCCCAAACTTTCATTTCTAGCCCACTTGATCGACAAGCGTATTGTTGCAATACCCTTACTGGCCTCCAATTGCCATATCCACCGTCGCTGCACCATGCTCATACGACCCAGGATTCTTTCTTCGAAGACGAGCCTCACGAGAGTAGCATTCTTCCTGATCCTCCTCATCCAATACAATCCTCACCCTCGGAGGCTTCCATTTCGTATTTCCTCTTTCAGACCTTATGCGCTCGAAACACTCTTCGAGTTCCGCAATAATTTTAGACGGGGTCATATCCCATCTTGCCGAGTGACTTCGCCAGTTTCCTTCTATCGCAAAATCCGGATGGTCAATCCATCGAGGTCCCTGTTCCTTATAACGATATGTGTAATAATCGACAACATATGTGAATGTCTTTAGATTTGGGAACTCAGCTATCCACGTCGCTAACTTCAGCCAGCTGAAAGGCTCGTGGTGTCTTATAGACTCTTCCCAAATCCACCGGATCCCAGTAGCTTTTGTCGAAACTGCAAGATGCTGCATCGCACCCATTCGCTTTTGGAAAAACGGATTATCAAGAGGGAAACTCATATCTTTCACACCTGGATTCAAGTTGGGATTGTCTTTGGAATGGATCGGAAGCCAGTATGGAACATAAATGATGTCCATAGATGGCTTCCACCAGCGACCAGAGATGCTACGACTGACCGCCTCATCATTTTGCTCGTTTTCTTTACTACTCCACGACTCTTGATAAATCCTTAATGTCTCTTCTCGTGATTCTTGGCAGACATGCAAGAATTTAGGTGGAGGTAGGTATTGAAGACAATAAGTGTCAAACTCCTGTAGTCGGACATTTGCATCGACTTTGAAGTGAAGTATCCTCTCTTCAGAACAACAAAATTTCCAAATCTCACGACGAATTTCGGTAGGCAAATCACAAAAATTCGTAGCTGGATTGCTTGCGCCAGACATTTTGGTGTAGAAATATGGGTTTGACTTTCAATTCAATAGACCTACAGGTATGTTTTGTACACGATGAATGATGAAGATATACAATGTATGCTAACGGACACAGTGAACAAAGAGGACACACATGAGGTCAAGTGGATACAGATTATAATTGAGCCTTGGTGCGTTTAGTGATGATTGGGTGAAGGCACGATACTACTGGAGGATTATTCTCGCGTGATTTTATCCGAACATCACAAAGCTGATGAATACACACCTATAGTTCCACCTAATCGTGTCTCCGACCAATTTTGCTACTTCACGAATTTGATGTTAAATCTACCTAGTACTTATAGATTGTAAGCACAATCTATCCTCAATATTTTCAGGATCGCGAGAGAGCGATAGCATTTTATTCCTATACACATTCCAAGTAGATTTGTTCAACATACTCTACATTACCTATGAAAGGCTTGAGTCAAGTCTGAGAATTCCAACAACAAGTAATGTGATAGTTGAAGGAACGATTTTAGTAGATCAATACTTCCGAGTTCAACTTTATACATACTTCAACCATTCCTTTCGTGTTTGCAAGGGAGTAGATGGTTCCAACGAGTGAGCACTCCTCAAGACGGTTTCAAACTCATCAAAATCTTAAGCTAGAGCAATTAGATCTACATCCGCCTAGTATCGCTTCCGCTTCCACTACTTCTATTTCCATCACCACCCAGTAAACTCTTCTCCTCTGTACCAAAATCTTCGATCCTGTCATTTTCATCCTTCTACTTTCTAAGTATATGTATATAAAAAGGGAAGTCACTATCAGTACACCTGATTTATTAGTCTCAAACATAATAAGACACGCGAATACCGCCTATTGAAAGCAGAAACCACAAAAAAGAAACGATCCTGCTAGTCGCAGCTGAATCACAATAATATTAGAATGGGAATTCACAACCTTTTTAATTTGTTAGATTACACCCATAAGACAGTCACAAGAATATGGTGTATAAAAATGTTTAAGTATTGAAAAGGGGGACTAGCTAAAGTTATGAACTGTTTTTTTTTTGGTGTGAAGATAAGCGAGGAAAATAAGGAGAATGTAGAGATAGGCTATATTCTGTCCGTCTGTTCGTCCTAGCAGGACTGCACTCAATGTCATAAGAGCACACCCTAAATTTCCTAAATTATTCAGGTGTTGAACCAGTTATCAGAACTCCCACTGGAGTCAATCGATCCTAAAACAAGAGACCATTAAGCGAACTCCCCCCTCCCCCCAGCCCTGTCTGATTCGTTCAAAAGAGTCCTGCGCTTCGCAGTTTGTTAGCTCGTAAAGCCATGTTCCCCTTGAATATTTCCGCGGACAGCAATTCCATCTCCAACAGTAATCCATTCACCATGGTGCGCCCTCAAAGATTTGCGCCAATCCCTTATACGGACCCAGAATCGTGCCATCAGCATGAGCGGGCAAATAAGTATCGAATCCCACAAAATAATACCTAGGCTCTGGGCAACGCTTCTTCCGTAAACGCCAATCTGCATCCGCATCGAATCGCGCAATCATGCCTACACCCGGTACGTGCACCTTCCAGAAATTCATAAAATCGTCCTTGAGTCTAAATCCAGAGCCAAGCTGTCCAAGAAAACCTTGAAAGCAATCATCCACTTCTGCCTTTGCTTGCATCAAGCTATGGGGGCGCTCATTGTGCAATGTTCCATCTTCAAACTCGAAATCCTGGTAGTATAATTCATCATTGACGTCAAAAATCACTTCTTCTGTATCGAGGTGCATCTCGGTCATCGGGTCGTCGTTTGAAATGATGTATGTCAATTTTTCGAGATTGGGACATTCGACACTGATCAAACCGTGTATTAAGCGATCAACATCATCTTCTTGGAGACGATGGTATGGCCAGTCCCATTGGAATGGTCTTACATTAGCGAGGGCGATATGCTTAACATTTGACAAGTCAATGGATCCACCGACGAAGTAGAGGATGAAAAGCTGGCGATAATCAATGATTAATGTGTCAGTCTCGGGTCGGATATAAACATGGCTTAAAGAGCGGTATCCGGATCCTCTCTCATGAAAGATATTGCGTCTACAGCGATCCCAGAAATAGTCGGGAGGAGAGTAATTTTCGTCGTGCAATGCCTTGTAAAGCTTTGACTTTACACCTCTGGAATACTTCCGAAGCTCCACTTTCTTGAATTCCTTGTTCACCTCGTTATTGAAGAGCCAGGAGGTATTGAGCAATGGTGTGAGATGCATATCAGGTAGCATCTGAAAGTTCAAGATCATGTTGAAATTGTTGAACACGGTTCTAAATCCCATGCGAATGAGACGCTTTTGAGGTAATGCGTACTTCAAAATCATCACCTGAACCTCGAGAGGAAGAAACTCAAATGCAAAAAAGCTATCGTCCTCGGTTGAGCGTTCGAGAGCCTTAAAGGCCTGAGTTTGACTTGCTGTGAGCCAGCTTGAAGTAGGGGTATCTATTTCCATGTTATCCATAGCCATGATTGTATTATCGATGGTTGCATTCTCTTTGGCTGTCTTTTTCGTGGACATCTTCTTCATGGTCTTCTTTTTCATCGCTGTCTTTCTCATCAGTGCCTTTCTCATGGCTGCCTTTTTCAGGATTGATTTTTTAATGGTCTTCTTAGTCATGATCGCCGTTCGAAAGAGCTAATCTGTGGATAGAGTTGATAGTAGATTTGGTTGGAGGAGTTTTTAAGTTCGAGACAAGGTCGTTATTGATGGAGAGTTGTGATTGGTGTTAGTTTTAGAAGGAAGGAAGATTAATTGGAGGGATTTCAGCAGTGCTTCGACAATGATTATATACTTATTGGGCAAGGGGACCTACGGTTTGGGGTTTGCTCTACGCTATTGCGTTAATTGTATGAACAGTGAGAGTACTCATCTAGCGCACAAATGCTGATGCGGTTATACAGGCGCGAGATACAAAACAGTGAGATGACCGCTAGAATCTGTAGATGCTTGTATTAAGATAATGACCGTGAACATTCTGCTACTCATTACGGCTTGTTGTTCAGTCACTCATTTGTAATCAACACGGTAATAGCCTCAAGATATTTAATGCGACTTGCTAAACCTATGTGTGACGAACTTCACGTATCTGTGTGATTACACATCACGCCGACCTCAGTCCAAGACTAGCTTTCACTAAGCGATCTTTATTACATAAGGGATAGAGACATCCCTCACGGATCTGTTTCCCCTTTAGCTTTCTGATTCTAGTTTATTTGACGTCTGAAAATACGCTCTAGCATGTAATCGTAGCATAGAGTTTTACCTCGGTCGTCCAGCAAATTCAACGATCAAATAATACGGCGCCAGCGCGATTTTACCGTGATAATGAGATTACAAATGAATCAGTTTGTCGCGATTCATTGAACATTATCATCATAATCAACCAATACGGCTCGTTCTGTAGACCAGTATATATACTGGGCATTTCTCTTCTCATTCGAACGTTGCATTTGGCTCCATCCATTCATCTTCATCATATCTACAAATACTAAGCTCACATCCACTTATCTCAAGCTGAACCAGTCAAAAAATTCGATTCACAGCTATCAGATCGATAGTCATCCTCATTGAGCCCGATACTGCGAGTCAAAAAAATTAAATCACCAAAGATCAATATTCGAAGGCCTAGAACAATCGGAGAACTTTCAAATAGCGGCTCACAACCCAAGATGAGCTCATCCGCCAATCACTTGAAGAATAATCCCACGATGTTTCCTCGATTCGGTCAATTTCCTCTCGAAATTCAATGCATGATCTTTGAGCAGGCATTGCCACCTTCACAAGTTCTGAACTTCCATTTCTGGATTCATAGGAAACGTGGTGGATTCACCGATATCATCAACTTCGGATCTGCGCTAGCAAAATTCCCTGGCGTTTCATCTCTCTTAGAGACCTGCAAAGCCTCAAACGACACTATGCATCGCCGTGCTGGCCTTAAGAAGATCGAACTATTCCGTCCCCCAGTCCGTCACTTTCTTGATACAACTGAGACACTTCCTGATACTCTCAACTACATGTATTTTCGACCTTCGATCGATGTATTCATGGTCAGCATTGATAGCCTCGTGAGATTATATCAACTTGGCGGCTCGATAGGATCCCTGTGCAACATTGAGCAACTCGCTGTAACAGGAATAGATTACAATCTTTTCGATGATTGGAACGAGGTCGAAATAACGAATCTCTTCGAGAAGTTTTGCAATGTGATCCAAAAACACTGCCCAGCACTCAAGAAAATTCATCTGGTTATTGGCGACACTGAAGCAGTTCCGTTCGGTCATGTGAAAGATAGTCTTGAGTTGACTCGAGATCTGAGACTGATCAAAATAGACGAAGACTTTCGAAATTTCGATTTTGAGGAGGACAAAGAGAGGCAAGAATATTACGAATTAGAAAGTCTTAAGGCAGAGATAAATAATGCTTTCAATTATGCGCAACACGCAATGAGCGAGCTCAAAGACTATGCAGAACGAACGGAAATGCTATCAGACAGTGCCGTAGCGGATTACTGGAGAAAAATGAAAGTAGTTCCGGCTATAGTAGGCTGGTTGGAAGGTGGGAAAAGGCCCCAACTATGGTTCCCTGCACTATCATCTGTGCTTCCATGCTATGATGACGGAACTCCTTTCGATAGATATGAGGGGATATTTGATCTCTTTGAGGGGGCGGACTTGTAAATCCGTCGAGTTTGAAATCGTTGACACTTGCTCACGAAAACACCCTCACCCTATTAGCGAGAAACGCCTAGTTCAGACTCTGCAGAAGTAGATTTCCGGGTTCAGGCTATGGGTTTACTTGAGTTTCGCTAGCACTCACCTCGTCTGTATTGTGGAGGTTGTAAAGGGATACCCGTATCGATAATTTAGCGAGAAGCTAGTGTGGAAAAGCGAGCATGAACAAGGTTGATATTGGAGGAGTGTGTGTACTAGTAACGACTAGCTTAGAGATGTATAAACGCTTTAAACTTTGATTAATATGAAAACCGAAGCGTATTAGATGACAATTCAACTGAAATAAAATGACCAATAATTTGTGTGACTGTTTGTGATATCCCTGCTGACATAGATTCTTTCCGTGTATATCTCCCTATAACCACGTACTGATTTGTTTGTGAGGTTCTTCGAATAGAGTTTCAAAAAAAGAATGATTTTCATACCCAAAATTAGTCTGCTGACATGCAGCCCAATATATTAACTTTCAGCTCCACGCCAAGCCAAAATTCCCACATATTGCTTGCAGCCCTAAATTGCCTGCAAATCATAGCCCGGTTATCGATACACAGCCCAAAAGCTGACATGCGAGGCGGGGTGTCTGTGGAACTTTACGGAGCTGGTGCCTAGAACACAGAATTTGATAAGAAGAAATTACTTTCCGCATTTTGGATTTTTAAGAAAGATTTGGAGTCCGAAATTGTGAGAAATTGTGGAAAATAAGAGAGAAGTCATGGACTCATCAGATGGGTTTGAACATATTACGCAGCCTTTGGGGGATGTCCAAGAGGAAGGAAAGGTGGATAATGATGTTGTGAGTGGTGAGGGGGAGAACAACAAGGAAAAGGAAATTAGCGACGACGAGGAAGAGGCTACCGGTGATAAGTAAGCAGATCTTAGCATATCGAATTTTTGAATTTCATCCTCTGATATTTCGTAGAGAGTCCGAGGCCGCTCAAAGAATCCCTGAAAATGAGACATCCGAAATGCGCCCTACTTGGACCCGAATGCACCTTCGACACTTATCTATTGAGGTTTTGAAAGAACACAACATAGATTATGTGATAGATAGTCAGGTATGTTCTTTTCCACTATGATTGAGATCTCAAAAACTGATATTTTTTTATGAAATAGAATCCAGACTACGTCTTGATTCAACGTTGGGTCCCCGAGTATGAACAAGATTTTCTTTGGGCCGCAACTCGTGCTTCACGTACCAGACGCAATTCTGAGAACCGTCGCTCCAACTCTCCATATCCATCACGTGTTCGTTCCAACCGAGCTTCATCGCCTGGAATCATTGAAGTCCGTGTAAGCAAGCAAGCAGCGGAACTCAAGCTGAATATAAATAGAATGGAGTTCAAGGATTGGGCAGGATCAAAGTATATGGAGCAACGAGGAAAGCATGTACTAGATGTTGCGGTGGAGGATGGAAAAACGATTAGAGTGGCGATCAATTCAGAGGCCTTGAGAGACGAATTGCGAATACTAATAGGAGCTGGTGTAGGTCTTTTGATAAGTGAATGGCGTAGAGTTTTGACTGGGCCTTGGAAGGTTCTTGTGGAGTATGAGGAAGCAATCAGATCACGATTGCGAAAACTGGAGGAAATGATGAATTCTCGAGACGAAAAGCTGGAGGAAGATTCGCTGGAAGACAAAAACAAAGTAGCCGATCAAGTTCATGAAGACAGAAGATCAGATCGCAAGGTCCGATTTAGAGATCCACCTTCGAGTTGTGAGGTGTGCGATGTTGTCTATCCTCCTCACGAAACTCCTCTCGCATGTATCGATACCAGAGTGGCTCACTTAAAGTGTCTGATCGAATTCATGGACCACGATCTGAAACATGTTTTCGAACTCCGACAACAGATCAAAGACGGTACTATCACCGAGATAGCTTTCACCGATCTTTGGCATTTATTCAGTCCCGGCGATCTGATTGTCACCTATCCCATGTCTCGTGCGTACCGAGTCTTTCATACATCGGGTGGTCGACTGCGGTTATCTAAACCGGAATTATTTGAGAAGAAAGCAGTGTGCTCACCTTTCAATATCAACTGCTTCTATATGAAGTCTGATTGGAAGGTCGTTGGCCCGGTTCATGAAACTTTAAGAATATCAGAGTATGCTGGAAAGAAGTCAGTGTCAGAATTACTAGTTGAACTGGATGGGGAGCTCATGACAGAGAGAGTTACGGTTGCACCCCTCAAGTTACTCTCGATCAGTGAGCGGAAGAATCGAACATCATATCTTGTTGCTAGAGGAAAGAAACTAAGATCCTTGAAGCAAGGTGATCACAAGTATTACTTGGGCAGTGCTGGAGAAGAAGTATCAAACTCGTCAAATAATGAAGATTTGAAATTTGCAGGGCGACCGCCAGTATATGGAACGAGTTCTTTCGTGAATCTCAAGAAAGAACGCGAAGAAGCAAGTGAAGCATCCCGCATTAATCATCAAGGCTAACATTTGAATAGATAAAAAGCGAAGTCATCATAGACAGCGAGTTCGAGATTGAGAACAAAGCTATTGGTCTTTTTGACGCAATTGAGTTCGATTCCAGGGAAACCGCAGAGAATTGCACACACTATGGAGTATCGAACAATCAATACTTTAATGACCGCGGATGTCGATGCTCGGACTTGATCGTGGACAATGTTGTTGACAATGACCGTGCGGCCAAGTACAAAGATGATTTTCATCTTTTGCATCCTCGTGATGTTAACGATGAACTGGAAGATGAGTTCCTCATGTTATTGCCGCCTACAGTTGAGGGGTTTGTGCTGGAGAGAAAAATATGGAAGATGCTGAGTGTAGATACGATAAGTGATTTGAAACAAGAAGGCGTAGAGAATCCTGTGGATTTCAAATCTCTCGTAATACCTGAAGGACACGAGAGTCTATTGAAAGCATTGGTGGGAACGCACCCCAGCAGTCACTCACTATCATTTAGAAAAAGCAGGGATCAATGTAAGTTCTTGACATAGTTCAAATTAAGAATCCTACTAATGAGAATAAAAGCCAGCCTAGCAATTCTGCTCCATGGACCCAAGAACACAGGGAAGTTTCTCACCGTAAAAGCACTTGCCTCTCATTTCAATAGACCACTGTACACCATAACTAGCGCAGATCTTGGCATGATCACATGGGATGCTGCACGGGAGCTTGCTACCCATTTCAAACGAGCTACAAAATGGAACTGTATAATTGCAATTCCAGATGCGGAACGTCGGTTCCCGCACCGCAAGAGCCCTTCAGATGGTGATTCCAATATGCCAGGATTATTTCTGAGGGAGTTAGAACTGTTTAAAGGCATTGTAATTCTGACGACGGATATAAAAGATGATGTGGAGGAGCAAGTTCTGAGAGGTATGAATGTATGTCTCGGAAGCGATTTCTGGAGCAGATCAGAAAATCTTCAAGTTTGGCAGCACGTTTTGAAAAAGCGTGGAATTTTTCTTGCAGAAGATACTGAAGAAGTACCTGCTGGAATTAAAGTGTCACTTGGGGAAGCAGACTATGATCGTTGGTTGAGATTCATAGATGGAGAATATGGAACAGGAAAGCGGTGGAGTGGTGTGGAAATGAACAATTACTTTGATACAGCGTTGGCTCTGGCGGCATATGATACCAATTCCACCAGCGGATCGACGTATGTCTTGAAGGACAGTCACTTGAGTATTGCAGCAAGGGTTGTTGGGACTTCAGTTTTCTCTGTGTTGTAATGTCACTTCTGGCTTTCATTTCAATGTGTGACTCTGCAGCAGTTGCCACAGCATCGAATAGCAAAGGAATTATTTTTTACAATGGTTTAATATTTTATTTTACGAGTAACCCATTTTTCCTAAAATCCCAGTAACCAAAGTCTCAGCAATTCCTGCTCTGAAACTTCACTCAGTACATAGTAACCGTGTCGAAGAAGCAAGATCCTCAGCCTCTGAATGTTCCTAAACTTCCGATCGATATCCGAAATCACCAAATCTGTCGTCTAACATACCACCACTTTCATAACTCCGCAGAATCTCTGCCTCCTATTTCCTTTTCTAAGCCCTGTAAACTAGCTTTCCGTTGGCATCCTGGGGTACCCACGCGCCCACACCCATAATCTTTGTTACATTCTCCATGTGATTGGGCCTAGCTCGAAAGCCAGGGATGACATCGACATTCTTCCAATAATTAGCTTTGTGTTCGTCGTCCATATGTTCATCCAGATACTCTGCTAGTACAGTCGATGTATCCTTTAGCTCAACAGCATTCTTTCCATTTACAAATAGCTCTTCGATTTCAAATCGTTCACCATCTTCCACGGAGCGATCATATGCATCATCTGATTCATGGTGAAAATCAAGTTGGTAGAACTTTTCATCAACATCAACGATGATGTGATGTGTATCGATTTCAGCGGCCCAATCATCATCATCGTAATTTTCTGCAAAGTCGATACCGAGAAGGAGACTGAGTTTCTTCAACGCTGGGCAGTGCTTTTCTGCAATAAGGAAGACCCATTTCCAAAGATTTCGAGCTTTAACTTTAATTTCATCACGCCGATTTCTTCCTGACAAGTTGTGTACCGCCAGATGTATAATATTAGAAAGGTTCATGGAGCCGCCATGATGATACAGCATCACGAAATCTTCTGCATAAACCACCACCGTATCCTTTTCAGGTCGTAGCCAAGTATGATTGCGCTGCGGAGGCGGTAATGTAAGATATTCGATGTTCAGGTGAGGCTTCTGCTCCATAACATAGTTGTTCTGTCGATTGTTATTGTCTGGAAAGGAGACCGCAATTCTTTCATATCCGCCGCTTGATACAGCCTTATTAGAAGCTTTACATGCTAGTAAAAGTGGCAATAAGGGAGGAGATTTAGCACAAGAGGCAAAGGTTGTGATCGTGAAATCTCTATGCGAGTGGTGAATCTTTCCTGTTTTCTTATTCTGACGAATTATAGCAGGAAGCTCCTCAACGTCGATCTCAAACTTCAAGAGAAGTGGGTCAGAAACAGGCAATGCCAACTTGAAGATCATTGTCTGCAGCTCCGGAGGAAATCGATTAAAGGGGTGGAATTCTGTCAAAGTTGCTGTTGCGGCTTCGGGTGGATAAGTTGAGTTAGAAGAGCTTGGTTGAGATGCTTCTGTAGCTGTATTTGATTAGCAATAATGTGCGAATATCTATCATACAATGCATGAGTTCTTACCACTAGTACTTCCAGATACTGAATCATCATCTGATACTATGGAATCCTCTTCTACTGAATTTTGTTAGGAAATCTGGAAAAAGAACCTTTCCAAATAATTTTACCTTCATAATCCTTAGGGGAAGACTCTTCAGAAGAGCTTGAAGCTTCTGAATCAGATGTGTCATTTTCACTCAATATTCTTGACATTGTTGCTATGGTGTATTTTTTGTCGCAGATTCGAGTTTTTAGTATTGAAGTGTTGAAGTGTTGAAGTGTTGAAGTATTGAATATTGTTACAATAGAGAAAATCTCATTATCCCACCAAAGAATCGACACGGATAATCTGTGGAGGAAAACTACCACTTTTGTGGTGTGACCAGATTGGATTGAAAAGTCAACTTGAAATCTTCGAGAGTTTTTAAAGGTTTTCCGAGCACAAGGCTAGCTGTATAAGTACAGCCGATATTCGAACCGAAATCAAGGAAACTTCGGGTAGATACGGTTATTTATTTGGGTGAATCCTCGGATGGCAACTTGGAGACAATGATGATTTAATATCTTTCATAGAATAGAGTGAATACTTAGTGTACTTGTAATCTGCAAAAGGAATTGCATTGTGTGAATTGTAGAGTTTCAATGTGATTTCATACTTTGTGTATCAGCTAAAAGATGAATAGTATACACTCTCTTAGCTCATCGTTTTTCTCAAGATCACCATGAATTACTGCACTTGAGCTGGCTTATTAGATGTAGTTATATGGCTTGTATTATTAGACATGTTTCCTATCCATCACTTCTTTAAGGAGTCTTACCAAGCAAGAGGTAAGCAAAGAGTATTCTTGTTCCTGCTCAAGACTATCTTTGCAACACCATCTATCAAACACTAACTAGGTTCCGAACAATGAAGAACAGATCTGCTCCGCGCCCAAGGTATAGCTTGAAGGTTTCCATCATTATCGGAACATGCATAGGCCGATATCGCTGGAATGTATAGCTCGGATTCATCAAGAGGATTTCTTGATCCACAGTCTAGAACAGGGACTACCTGAACGTTCTTCCAGAATGCCATACTTTTTGTGTCCATCTTCTTGTAGAATGTGTCAACATCAGACATTATCTCAGCTGCGGTGTCCATTATTGATCTCATGTACAAATAAATATTGCGCTCTGGGTTTGACATTCGTGTCCTGACCGAGTACCAGAGCTTGAGCTTCAGAAGATTCTCATCAATGTCGATGAATCTGGTAATGACATACCGATTGAAGGGACGATCCAATGCAAAGGAATAGGGAGATGTTACACAAATACTAATCCTCTTGATATTTGGGCAATGAGTTTGAATGAATTCTAAACCCATGACAAATAAAGGTCTATGGTGTACTGCTTTATTTGAATGAAGGACAAGGTGGGTGAAGCTTTGAAGGTCGATCGATACACTGATGGGATGCGACTCAATCAAATTATAATAATTCAACAAGAAAACATCGTGATTAGGCCGCAAATAATCATAATGCACAAAGGCATAATACATCTGTGACGTTTTCGTAGGGTATGCTCTTCCATAGTTCGACTTGATTCTGACAAATCCACCATGGCGATGGACTGATTCATTAGAAACCCGGCATGTATTAAGTAAAGAGAACAGGCCCGGAAACTTTCGTAAATTGAACATAGGATAAATCTCATCGGATAAGGGCCGAAAAACTTCGCGCTTCCATTGAATGACACGTGCGGCTGGCATTGCGTGTTTGAATATCTTTAGTTGTAACTCGATAGGTAAGTAACCAAATTTGTGAAAGGTTTTCGTGTCTCCAGTAGAATCATAGATTCGTGGAAGAGGTGGATTAACGATAACTTCATTGTGTTAGCGATTTCATATGACAAAGACATAGTTAGAGATTCAATAGTTCAAATTGCAGTCCGGTGGTCAGACACTTTCAACTCATGGACTGTCCAGTTAATTTCAATTATTGAACTTATTCTGGATATGAAAGCCTGTGTACATTCTGCCAACTTGGGTTATCTAACGCCATGGAAGATTACTTACATTGAACTACCTCATCAGCTGTTTCCTCTTCGAGAGGAATCATATCATTATTGTGAGAATGGGTGAAATCGAGTGACATGGTGTTGAATTGTAAGATGTTTGAAACCTGAAAGTAGCTTAAGAAACTATTATGTGATAATAGAGTGAGTATTTGGAAATGTTCTTGGTGAAATGGACATCTTATAAGAAAAGTGAGTTCGCTAGAACTTAGAAGCATATGGTAGGTGCAGTATTAGCGACTACGCTTAGCTGCTTTGCAATACACTACGGTCGATGCAACCTTACATGGTACTCCACAGTAATATGTGACCCAATAATATCATGCATTCCATCTACTGTCGACGAAATTGTCCAAAAATCCATCAAATCATTCATATTTACTTGAACTTGCTGCACCATAGAATGATCAGGATGGTGTTCCAATTGGAGAATACTTAGCTATGACTAGAGATGAGATTTTTGATTCAATCTACGGTACCAGGAGAACTCAATTAGTGTTCATCAATGTGTTAGTTTTGATGGTCAAATACGACCTGACGTCAATATCCTCCTATTCATCTAAACGAACCGTACAGAGAGCTCTACCCGTTACCAATTACGTGAATAATGAAGCTTGAACTACAAAGCCGGTTCTACGGTAGTACTACAAAGCCGGTACTACTATTGTCTCAACCGTACCTTTCAGATTTTACTATATTATTCACAAGAGAAAGCTTCTCAATTCCATCACTTTATCTTTCGAAATTGCAAACTCGACTCTCAACACGCCCCAAAACTGTCACGAAATAATAAACATACCGATCACATTGACGAATTATTCTTTGCACCACACCATGTGTAAAGACTGTCCTCCTCTAACCCCTTGCGAAGAGGGGTATCAAGATAAGCGAGATCCACGCGATGGAACCTTCGAAAAATTTACCACGCTTCCAGAGGAAGTTCAATGCGCGATCTTCAAGGCGGCGTTACCAAGCCCCCAGGTCATCGATATGGCTTTCAAAGTTACTGAAACCCACGATCACAGTGCGCGAAAAATAGTTCGACAGCTGGAGGTTTCCATACCCACAAATCCCAGTATGCTCCCATTACTCAAAGCCAGTACTACTTCAAACGCCGAGGTATATCGAAACGTTCAGAATATCCAAATCACACGTCTGGGAACGATAACTCCTTTCACAATATCGAACCCAGTGATGGGGATTCCTCCGCACATTCGCAATTACGAAATTGTAAACCGTTGGAAAGCATCTACGAAGCCTAACACGAGAGCTTATACTTACATGAGAGTAGATAAAGATATCCTCATGTTGGATGCGGCTAACGTCTTCACCTTGTACAGCTTTGGTGGTACTATCTCGATGTCCAATATCAAGTGTCTAGCGCTCCAAAATGCCTCCCTTGATGGCATGACCTGGGAGCTTCCCGGAAACGTGGTTGGTGTAAATTATGAGCTTCTTCGTCTGCACATTTTTTTCAAAATGATCAGTCTACATTGCCCCGCACTCTCAAAAGTGTACTTTCTTCTTGATGGCCGCAATTATTTTCATCCCAACGATCCACCCGTTAAAAGTCAAAAATTGGAATTTTGGATCCTTAACATGGACAGCGATTTCTTTACTCAAGACTTTACTGGTATGGATACGAAATACAAGGCAGAAGGAGAATGGGAAATATCAGCGAGGGTGAGTCTTCAAGCGGATGCTAAATACGTAATGAGAGATTGGAAGGACTACAGAAAAGCTATCGTTCGAAACATTGCGCTGGATGGAGACGTCGTGAATTTTTGGAAGACCAGGGAACCAGTCATGGGCCTGGTGGGCTGGTTCTTTGCAGATGCCCAAGTTGACCCTTCAGTTGTTCCTCTTCCGCGAATGTATGTACCATCTATGCTAGCTTGGTTACCGGCCCATGCTGATGGTACTATCGTGGATAAGTATAAAGGATTGGCGCAGCTATTTGACGGTGCTCCGTGGTAGATTTAGAGACAATTGGGCGGGCGGGCAGATATCTAGGCGAACAAGCTTTGTGGAAATCTGATGGGGTAGGAAGTCTTGCAATCTAAAATGTTTTAGCAAATGCAATTGAGGAAATCAATGCATTAAACAATGAAACCGTGATATTAATCTCCTACATGTTAGATCTCCCTCGTGACCAGTAGCTCTGTTCTCCTTGGGAGGTAATTTCTATTCGAGAAACCCAGCCGAAGATCACGTGCAAAGCAAAAGAAAGAAAGAAAACATTCACCATTCAATGTGTTATTAAGCTTGATGGTTTTGAGCTTCGAAATCTGACTTATACCCTAAACTCCACTTTGAAATCTTGTTTAAATGAGACGTGCAACAAAATTAACATTTTCAGAGACTAAATCACGGGCCACAATTAGCTTTTCTCGGCTAAGCTGGTGTGGAGTATAGTCACGTGCTATGCGGTTGAACTTTACTTTGTCCGATCCGACCTCCACTCTTCTACGTCATGATTGATGGACTCCGAATACCGATTTTCAAAATTTATATCTCGGAATGTTCTGATAACATCGACACGACAATCTTTCTCCACCACAACAGCAGCGAACTCGAGGATTACACAGTAGGTAGGTAATTGTTGATACATTTTGCTACTCGTGAAATCCCATCCAAGACCACAATTCCATGGAATCTGCGATCAGACTATTGGATCTAGATCACGACAGTTATGGATCCCGTATACGCTAAGAGATATCAATGCCGTCAGTACATGGAACTACCGCATACCAAGCTATGCAAAATACTGGTAAAAGGTAAGTCGAGGACCATGTAGATATACCACTTCCCCGTGTATCCATTGTATTGATAAGCATTCTCTTTCCTTGTTTTCTCTACATTGTATGATTTATATTTGGGATGTATAAAAGTCGTTTTCTGGAAGGAAAGTTTAGAGTTAGTACTCGAGATTTTTGCACTTTTATTACTCCAAATACTGGAAGAATTTCAATCAAACATATACCAAATAGAGTTTTGGAGCCCATCCTCTACCCCGCTATCATCAATCAAAAATCATATTTCAGCATGACCCCAGCCACGAGAAGCAATGCTTCTAAAACCTCAATATCCCGTCCTCCTTCTACATCTACAAATGAAGACTCCTCGCCACATCCTCAATCCCACCCTCATAAACCAACCATAGCCATCATCGGCACCGGCTGGGCTGGCTGGACACTCGCTCAAGAGCTCTCCGCCACCACCACCTCCACATCTCCCTACAACATAATCGCCATTTCCCCCTCTCGAACAATGGCTCTCACTCCCCTCCTCGCCTCAGCCGCTTGTTCCATCTTTGATTTCCGTCTCGCCGAAGAACCCGTTCGTCGGCGAGATTCCAAGTTCGAAAAATACCAAGCTCTAGTCACCTCTGTTGATTTCAAATCGCAAACCATCAAATGTAAAGCTTGTATTGGAGGAAGTGGCGTTAGTGGCGAATCGATGGATTCCCCAACTTATAGTGATATCAAAGAGGACGAAGCGCATTTTGATGTAAAATATGATAAATTAATCTTAGCTCCCGGGTGCGAAACAAATACTTTCGGAACACCAGGAGTGAAGGAATTCGCTTTATTTATGAAAACAGTACCGGATGCGAGGAGATTAAGAGAGGGGATTCTGGATTGTCTGGAACGAGCTTCTCTCCCTACAATATCGGAGCGAGAAAAAAGGGACATGTTACATTTCGCCATTGTTGGGGGTGGACCCACCGGTATCGAATTGGCGGCTGAAATTGATGAATTGATTCAGGAACATCTTGGAGCGGTATACCCGAGACTAAAAGGATTATGTACGATTAGTATCTACGACGTCGCGGATCGACTACTCGGACAATTCGACGAAAAACTCAGCGAGTACGCGATGGAAAAATTCGAAAACAGAGGATGCGTCAAAGTGAAAACGGGAAAACACATCGAAGAAATTAAACGACATAGTATGACTGTCAAAGAAGAAGGCGAGATTCCATTCGGAGTAGTAGTATGGGCCGTCGGCAACACAGCGGGAAAACTCGTCGAAGATTTGAATTGCAGAAAAAGCGAAGGATTGCAGAGAATTCTCACGGATAAATGGTTGAGAGTCCTCAAGCCTGATTCCGATGGTGTAGAAGGAGCAGGCGGGGATATTATCGAGAACGTGTACGCCCTCGGAGACGCAGCTGATATCCTCAATAACGAATTACCCACCACTGCGGAAGTTGCGGTGCAAAAGGCAAAATGGCTCACAAAACATCTTCTGGAGAATCCAGAAGAAGAACTCGGAAAACCATTCAGCTATGAACAAAAAGATTTGGTAGCCTATATAGGAAGAGGTGACGGGGTTATACAGGGAAAGAAAGATTGGACAGGAGCGTCAGCTTGGTTGGCGTGGAGGAGTGGGAGTATTGCGTGGACGAGGGGCTGGAGGAGGAGGGTAATGGTGGTGGTGAATTGGATTGCTAATTGGGTTGATGGGAGAGAGATTGCTAGACGGTAGGGGTGATGGGGAAAAGGGCGAAAACATTAGGAGGATATGTACAATACTAATACTGTATACATACTTCTAAAACGGCAAAGATGCATGCATTGTATGATTTCCGCAAATATAATTTTATCTGATTATTAGATACCTCTTCTAAGTCGCTAAATAACCAATCCAAGATTTCACCAGCCTCCCCCCCCTTCCGTTTTCCTCTATCATCGATTTAACTACTGCCTCCAATTTCACTTCAAATACTTGTTGGGTAGTCCCATAAACAAGTAATCAAGTTACGCATCCATATACAAGTTGGTTGGATATAGCTACCTACCATTTCCCCACCTGTATCTATAGTCTACTTCTTATTCCAAACAATTCCCTCATCATACCTACACGTCACTTTTCAAAAATATTCATAGTCAAGCAGAAAGAAAAAGATATCACTTTTAGCATAATGAAATGATTTTGAATTTATTTAGTAATTTTCTGTATTGGATCTCTAACAAATATGGTTGCTCTTATGCATCATACAAGTTTCCGTGGGAAGAATCGGACTCCGCACCTGTAGCCTCATCTTCCACATCACCTGCAACTTCTGCGGCGTTCATGTCTTCATCTTCTTCATTTGCGACATTCTCCGCCGTCTCCGCCGTGAATTCCTCAATTTCAGGTTCATTAGCTGTCAGTGTAGTATTCGGTGGTGTACTCGTCGAATTTCCACTAGTGATTTGTCCAAATTCTAGAAATCCCCGATTTGATGGCGCATTTGATGGCGCACGAGCAGATGGTCCACCAGCACCGCGAACATGAAGACTGGTCCAATCGATAGATACTCCATCAGCAATAGCTGCTTCCTCTACCATTTCTTTAAATCTTTCCCCCAAGGTGAGTGTTTGAGTAGAGCTATGGCGCTCCTCTTTCTCATCTCCTTCTGCTTGTGTCTCAGCCAATTCTCTCGAGACCTTCGAATGCATCATCAACTCATTTTGCCGATCATTTCCAGTGGAACTTGTCTTCATTGACTTTGTGTGGAGAGATTCTAGATGATCTTCTTCGTTCAAATGATAATTCTCCTCTGCTACATCTCCTTCAGGAGAAGTCTGTACGGCCTTTGTGGTTAATCCGGGTCGAATTCTCGTACCAAACCCTACGCCGCGAGCAGTATGGAATGATCCAATCTCACCACTAGTAGAGGCATTAACAATCTGATGCGAAAGCATTAAACCATCAACCCAGCGACCTAATCCCAATTCTTGTTCACGAATCCGCTCCCGAAGTCCTCTCTTATAAAATCCAAGAATTAAATCTGAAGCTTCCCACCCCAATATGAAGCGTAAATCACCTAATTGAGCCACATTGCGCGCAGCTTGAACACCCAAAATTGAGCGTCTGCTCTCGGTCAATTGGGATGGAAGAGGCTCAAGAGTTTCTGATTCCGTTGTAGGGTCCATATCCTTATTTGCATTGTTCAGAGAATTGTTGAACTTTTCAAACGCGAGTTGCGGGTAAGAAAGAGGAGCAAATTGTTCTGGACCGGGTAAATTACCAGTCGCAGTAGGGTAGAATCGAACATTCTTGATCCAGTCGGATATCATTTGGTATTCGAGGATGTTCTTGAGATGTGTGTTTTCTTGGTCGTTCAGTGTACTTCGTCTTGTCAATATCACCTCCTCAATGCTTCCTTTCAGAACCAAAGTCTCAACATATACAGGGCGGAGCTGACCGATGCGGTGAGATCTCTTGATAGCCTGTGCCTCAACTTGTGGTGAGAATACTGGATTGACGAAGTACATTCTTGATGCTGCGCTAATATCTAGACCAAAGGCGGCTTGATCAACATCCATGAGCATAACACGGAAACCAGCGACGGAGTTGAACTTTGCAACGCATTTCGAACGCTCAGAGGTTGAATCTCTCTTGGTGTATACCAAATGCTCGATGTTTACACATTTCAATGCCTGCGCAATATAATATCCCACGTTTTCGGCCTCGTAAAATACAATTATCTTCTCGTTTTTGTGATGAAGAAAAATCTGGTCCATGAGATATGAGAGTTTGGATGAAGCTGTGGATGTGATAGTAGACTCTCTCCACGTGGAGTTCTTCACTGACGTTGAGATATCGGGGCTTGCACTCGGTCTGTGATCTGTAAAGCCTGCTTGTTCTGTTCTGAACTCGACAGGGTCTACACCAGCGTTTACTGCAATCCTGCGCATCAAGTTCTCTCCAAAGTTGGTGAGTTTAGCCGTATCGAAGACAGAATCGGATGGATCGACGAGGCCACTACGACGATATGTATAAAACGCCTCTTTGGCAGCACATATCATACTAGCGCCCATCAAGGTTGGATTCCCATCATGGTAGTCAAGTGCCCACGCATGCCTAATTTCTTCCGCCAGAGGATTCTGTACATACATGGCCATTTCATGTAGTTGACTAATGGCTGTGAATATACCATTCGAAAGGGCTAGCTCTCCAACTCGAATAGCTTCCTGCAAAAGCTTTCTGTCTTCAGGATTAATATCATCCTTTGCAAGAAACTTCTCAGCAGTTTGAAGCGAGTTCTCAATCATTGCCTTGGTGTAACCTGACCAAGTGAAGGAAGCCTGTCGTAAGTTTGAGAACAAATTCAGAAGAACTCTCTTTCTTCTTGGATGAAAGAAATAGTCTACACCTTCTCTTTCCGAGGTAACGGCATTTATAGTAATCATCATTGAGAATATATTCAACGACAACTTATCCTGGAAACATCCTTCGAGGTAAACAGTTTTCTTGTTTAATGGGGGAAGTCTAAGTTGCCCCATGATGTCATTTGCAGTATGTCGGATGATCATACTTTCCATAGTAGACTTAAGAATTCCCGGATCGCCATGGATCTTTCGGTTGAATCGTGGTCTGATGACTAGATCTAGCCACGATGCGTGATCTCCCACCCCGGCCGTGTTTGCCCATGGTCGAGCTTTAAGATACGACTCCAATATATTCCCAAGCTTCTCGAGGTCCTTAGTCTCTTTTTGGATAAACACACCTTTTGGGTTAGTGCAGATTTTCTCTGGAGGCGTCTTGGCATTCTCTTGGTCGATGGATCTCGTGTCATTATTTCTGAGCTCATAAGTCCTCGAAAATGCGTCATTTCCATGAAGGCCGTTTGTCGGGGTTCCAGAAATAATCCAGCGCGCATCAAGGTGCAAAAAGTCAATCATGATTATCGCGTTTGACTGGCCGCGTTTCGTTACATTCCCGAAACCATTTCCTTCATCGGTGATCAAGCGCTTGAAATGGAGATCTCGAAGTGGAGAGCGGTATTTAAAGACTTCTGCCGGTGCATTTTCTGGGGATATCTCGCAAGAGCAGTTTGAAGCTTCCGGGCTTCCGAAACAGTGCTCGCAGGTAGTAGTGCTCTGTGGGGACGACAAAGTCTCTTCTGTAGCCTCTCTTTCAAACCTCCTTCTGCTAAATAGAATGATGTCGTATTTTACCAACTCATGCGCTGCAGGTACTTGGATTTTAAAATCATTCATAACCAAGTAACTCAAGCTGGTGGTATGTTTCTCGATCTCTTGAATCCATTGGTGCACCAAATTGGGTGGAACAACTACAAGCGTAGACTTTGCGAGCCAAATCTTCTTCTTAGTTGGGGTTATCAGACGACGGGTCTCGCGAGCTAATGGGTCAGGCTCATACCAATAGTAGCCAATCCCTCTATTTAACGCGGCATGCATTTGGCTGAATCCAAGTTCTCCTTCGGATTCCATCTTTCCAAGGACTGTCTCCCACGGAATTCCTTGTTTGCCGACGGCCGAAGCGCACATCTCGAGAAGAGAACCCGTCTTTTTTCGCGTAGGAATAGAGTTAATGGAGTGCTCGTCTGGCATTTGAGGTCTTAGATATTTTGTTGATAGAATCAAAGCTAAGCAGATTAGACTCTTTCCTAGACCCATGTCTTCTGCGCATATTCCACCCCTTGGAGCTTCGTAAAGGCGTGGTTCCCTCAAACAAACGTTCGCACTCAAATCACAGTAAAAGCTCTGTCCATACTGATCTTGAATTTTTCGAAGACGTGGATCCATAATGTACCCTGGCTGTGTTTCCCGCTGCAGCATCATAGCAGCCGTTTGACATCTGTTAATGATTGATGAGTTAGTCCTTGCTGCTTTGAAGTGAAAGATAAAATAAAGATAAGATCACAAGACAGCCATGCTACAATCGAGTTCAAAAGTTTGGCTCGAAATGGTAACGCATAACTAAGTGGGGAGGACTGCGGAGGGTGGGAGAAATTGAGAGCTGACTACTTACTGATATGGATGCAATTGCGTATTTGGATTCAGCCCCTGGACATTACCTACCAGGAGAGATCGCATCGCATCTTGTACATAACGATCTCCAACGATCACCCCTGGGTCTGGCTTTGGGGATGGTAGATTGTTAAACATTTCAAAGAGCGAGACGACATCTGTAGATTCTTGGTCATCCAATTCAGAGTTGATGTGCTGAATTGGTTTGTCATCTGACCATGTTCCTTGCCAAGCTGCATTCGAAACGTCTAACTTGTCTAGTAAGGCCTCCATACCCTTACGAAGTTGCTTCATCGAACTGAAAGAAATTAGCACGAGTCTGGAACCAACGCAGTATCCAATCAACACTTACCGATCTAACACAGCATTCCCAACATCATCTGGTAAGATATATACCCTTACTTGACCAGTATTCTTATCCTTTGCCTTGAACTCCATTCTAATCCAACCAGCATTGTGTATGCCAGTGTACTTAGAAAGGGCAGCAGAACGAAGCAATTGACCTTGTACAGTATTTGGTAAATACAAGATACTTTGTTGAAAGTTGATGATGTCGGACGGAAGATGAAAAGCATGCCAATCTTGACACGTGAATACTTCTTCCGTCAAGAGCGAACACTCTTGCTTGTGTATTCGAATCGATCCTGCAGGGATATAGTTGTTGAGATCTGAGAAACATGAGTTCTTGGAACATGATATTGAATCTCGAGAAGGAGGTGATAATGCAGCGAAACTTGAGTCCGATCTAATCTGTTGGGTCGACCAATTTTTTGGATTTGGATTCTGTCTGGATGCGCCTTTCTTCATATTACCCTATAAATTGTGATTAGTAGGAATTCTCAACACCGAACCGTTCATTATCTTACCCAGATACTCTTCATTCCTACAGATTTCTTGGTCTCAAGAGGATCATCACTGATGGGAGTGGGAGGAGCCATGTTGGTTCTGGAAGATCAAAATGACCTCGAAGAATGAAATGCTTAGAAGGTTGCAATAATTCAAAAGGTTGAGGTGGCTGATGAATAATGCTTCTCAATATTGAAGAAGACTATACAAAATCCAACCAAGTTGAATAAAATTAGATAATGTGATGAAGACAGCAGCTTCAGGCAACACTACCAACTTAGCATCAAGCAAAGAATATGAATTGTTGTAGATTTAACAAGCTCATAAACCAGAAACAGATGTAACAAAAAGTGTGCGATATCTATTAAGGACCAAGAATTGAAGGTTGGAAGTTGTTATCAAGAAAGTCTGGTAACAAGTAGAGAAAGTGTTTAATATCAAGAAAGAGGCTTAACAAGTTCGAGTGGTAGGTGCGACTTAGTGTGTGGAGGCGAAGACACTAAGACAGATTGGGAAGATCCCACGTTCCGATGTTGTTGTAGTCACGTTTGTTTGTCAGCATAATCAACTACACCTCATCACTCTTCAAAGTTCATTTACGTTCGAAATTTGAATTAGGTATGAGAGATGTGGACTGAAAAAAGCCAGTTCAAGCGCAAATCAGGGTTGTGATTGGCCTAGAGGTAGATTTTGCCCTTGTCATTCTTCATTGATGATGTATTACTTGTAAGTGAATCGGTATCACAGCCTCTAACGCGAGCATATTCAATATTTCAAAACAATATATAGATATACATAGTGGAAAGTGAAAAGGAAAGTTGTAAATGGTACTTTGAGAGATTCTGGAAGAGGATACATGGACAAGATTACTCTTTTATGTCTACTGGCCGTCAGATCCACCTGCATCTATTGAGTCTTCAAAAGACAGAGACAAAGGTACGTGGACCATCTAGGTTTGCTAACTTGGTTTGTAGAGGATAGAAGAACTATGCGTTCTTGTGAGATACTTTCAATAATCTCCTTGAAATTTGAGTCACACTCCTGTGACATGGCACAATATCACAAACCTCCTCAATCCGTTTCCTCAAGTAATTTCACTACGACTCTTCTTCAGCCCCGCAAATATCATCATGATTGTCCTTTCAATAACTTCATGATAGAACGTTTCTGGCTCACCAAGAAATTGCAATCCATCTCAACCTAACACTCAGCCATGGGTTTTAACTCGGCCCTCCTTCACAAATTCTTACACATCCTCCCTATCTCTGCAAGACTAAGGAAGCCCATCCAATATGAATCTAGTCTAATCTTACAGTTTTGCAGCTCAAGTGATCCTTTACGTACAAAGTCAATTGATCACAGCCTGCTTATTTCAAATACTCCCCCAAACTCCTTTTCATAATTCACCTCAAAGACCTCAAACTCCACAATGAGCCAATATCGCTCCTTTCCTACTGTGATATTTGCAATTTCCTCAACCTAGGTACTCATAATTAACAAAGTTCAATTGTGAGTTCAAGAAATCTTAATAGATCATGAAATCTAATTTGTTAGAGCCTCCTCATATAGAACATGACTTCAGAAGCGAAAGCTAAGTAGTAGCATCTAGTACTTTACAGGCAGAAGATCTTTTGCTGAAAGATGTCATCATGAAATCTTGTGAGTTGGATAGTTGAATATCAGGGACTAATAACTTTCGGTTTGAGAGAGGGACTTTAAAACTGCAGAGGAAAGGGTCTCTTCATATGTTGCTTCCGTTACTGAGTGATATGCCTAGATTAATAACTAAAGAATTTGGATATTTCCAAGTGTTATGCTTGAAACTGAGGAGCCATGACGGATGGAAGACATGCATTTGAAATATCTATACTGTTGGGATAGACAGATATCAAATAGAGGAGGATTTCTGGAAGTAGGCAGAGTAGAATAGGGAGCTGTGATGTTCTGATGGCAGTCCAGACTCATACATCTGTAGGATTCCGAGAAATGCAACATGATAGCAAATTTTCGTTGTGTTCAAGCTACCAAAATGATTGCTTCTCAAGTTTATTGATAGTTTCTTGAATCACAAATTCATCAACAACCTAACACGCATACCAACACCTCACCTAACTCCCAATAACAAAGCATCTCCTTCCATCCCATCACAACGAACAAACATATATTTATTCTCACAAATAACGCCAAACCCAGAAAATCCTAAATCTACCCCAACCATCCAATGCATCAACCTCCAAAAACCCCCCAAGCTCGCCAAAAGCTCGAACCACCACTCCCCTTCGGCCCGAAGTTCTCCCATCTGATTGCCGTCCCCAATCACATATTTTCCATGTGACATCTACATAATCACAAAAGATTTGTTGCATGTCTGAAAAGTTGTTTAATCAACTATTTTGTAATTCTTTGAATCAAAGAGCTTTTTTTTAATTTTCGAGTTCGAATTTTGGTTTTTGCAACTTCATTCAACTTTTGATTTCAACTTTTTTTGCTGACCCAACCCAACTACTTTGAGGACATTATTGAAAGGCTACCACAACGCTGAATTTCTGAGTATTGTTAATTTTATTTTGCTATGTATGTGTTTTAGAAAATGCTGAGTTTCATTTAGTTCTTTTATTTAGTTGTATGTTGCTTTGTTGTGGTAATAATTGGTGTCACGGTGATAAACATTATGCATGACTTGGAACCCTAAATCTACCCACATTGATCTTTCCAGTCTGTCTATTTATAAGAAAACAATATCTAATACTCTAGTAATAGATAAAGAGAATGTAAAAAACAACTTTTCGCCTGTTCTAATATCGTTGTGATTCCAGTGTGCCCGATTTGTCTGTGAGTGCAAAAGGGGATGTCATGATAAGCGAATCAATCTTCAAGATCGTTAGATCGTATACCATCAATACAAGGATTTTGTATCATTACATACGAAAAGATGTTAATGAAGCTCTTTAAGTTTATGGCATGATTCTAGTTAGATCTGGATATTGGAATAATCCTACATATATATAGCTAGACACTCGGCTAGGTCCTCATGGTTGATCTCAGATTTTAGTTGTACATTCTCACTTCTAGCATTTTTGGTATAATTCTTCACTATTATGTTTAAATTTTGAGTTTTCTTTATGCCTAAAGAATTTATTGCTATTCTAACTTGAATATGGACACAAGCTGATGCTAATCTTAGCTTCCCATAACACTGAAATACAAAACCCTTATTCAATATTTATCCGAGGACATTTCACAGTTTGCCCAATCCGTAAGTATCATATTTCTCCCAGTCCATGACAATAAGAATCCTATGTCTTGAACTTATCAAGTACTTAATTGTTACATTGCTCATCAATCAAGCCCTACTTCGTCTACCACGGTTCCCCATCAAAGATTTGCCTCAAACCTGTGTACATGTGCATTGGCGTTCCATCCTTGCGGATTCCTAGATAGATCTCATTCTGTCTTGAATAGAGCTCCGGATACTCGGACTTGCAAGAACAGGGACTCGCCTGAAAATGGTCTAGGCATCTCATCATCAACGTTGGAGTCGGTCTGATATTCTCCCAATACTTTAATGTTTCCTCCCCAGGCTTATTCCACATGTCATTCTCTGTGGTATTTATGAAGCGATCAAAGCTCTTTAAGAGATGTTTGGATTCTCTGTCAATGTATTTGAGATCTTCCAATGCTGTGTGTATATATGCAATATGGTTCGGATGAGGTGGATTTCGAAATCGTTTCTTCAAGGATTGTTTCAATCTCGGAAATTCCCAGTCTAGATCCACACAGCCTTCACTAATATCAACAAGTTGCCGGTATTCGGTAGCGTACCAATCTGCTCGACCAGGACCGTAATCAAAAACAAAATACAATGTGTTCAAAGCCGGACAGTGGATGCTGATTGAAATGTGGAGCTTGGCATAAACACGGATATATGAGGGAGGATCGAAATCAAGATCTAAAGCAAGGTATGTGATGTTATTCAACGGCAAGTTTCCTCCCTCCCTATTCAATGATACGAAGTTGATAAAGCTGACTAAGAGAGTATCAACAGTCTTTCGAAGATACCTGGAACGATCAGATTGATTGCAACTATGGAAAGCCACGGGGGTAGGGAAATTTATCTCGATTTTCTCGTAATTCCGGAAGACCTCTGCATGTGAGTTCTTGCATGCAAGCAAGAAAGGGAGTAATGCGTGATGTCTGCTTTTGAAAAGAAAACCCAAACATCTTGCCCTCTATGTGCTGTTACATCAAAATCCCAATATACGATTTCTGGGTCGGGAAAAGCTTCTTTGAAAGTCCGACACTGTATTTCAACTGGGAATGAGGAAAACAATGGGAACTCGTTGAATCTTTCTGATGCTGCTTTTGAACATGTTGTCGTCAAAATCTTGTCGGCCATATTGTTGTGTGTGTAGTCTGAGTATCGCAAGTTGTAAAGGGAGAGTCTCTGTCCCAGCGATGGATAATTTGTTGAAATGGCAAATGTTGCGAACAAGCGATATGATGCTGTTGACGTCAAACACCGCAAGTCTCGAGTAATTTCGATGATAGAGACGTCGAAGATTTGCGTATGGTGAGAATGAGGCATCAGAAAAGAACTGTAGTCGCTGCACCGGTTCCCTTAACTTGACGGAATGAAATACTAGGTATACAAGAGCGATTTTCCTGGCACATGAGTAAGTTGATCAGGGTCAACAAGTGAATAAAGCACGTGGACGAATGAGATAGTTACCTACCTAGGTAGAGCATGGTCTTGTCACCAAAGATTATTCATCTCACTGGGTAGAATTTTCATCCTGATATCATTGCGTGGTTGCAGCCATTCAATAGAATGGCAGATGCTTAGCCTTAAATCCTGGGAAAGCTAACTTGTGAAAATGCTTAATAATCTCAAGGTACACAAGATGCACTTCTTCTTTACCAAAGTTTAGAGCTGACAAACAGCGCAATTTCTGAGTTTCATGAGGGATCTAATGTTTGGAGGTCATATATGGATGGATTTGGGGTTGAAATGAAAAGCAAAGCCAACTTTTAGATTTCAAGAACTTGAATAGTTTGTGTAGAGATAGATAAAAATATATTACTATATCACATTGTGCGTATAACGTAAATACTTTCATTTCGAAGACTTGGAGACAGTGATATTTATGTACAGACTGGTTTCTTGATATATATCAACGAATAAGAGTTTTCTCTTATACGTACTATTTCTTTACATTTTCAAAAGCTTACTTCATTTTAGATCTCTAGGTTTTCAATTTATAGGTAGTTGTGGGGTACTTGCTTATGGTCTGCTGAAATTGGATAGCATTAGGTGCATCTACTTCGAGAATGCTCTCACGCGAAAATGAGCCTAGATTCAGAAATATTATATTCCATATGCACGAATCAAAGATCACTTATCAATAAAGTCAAGAATAACACAAATGGGGTACTAGAGCCCGGAAATCAAGACTGATTTCACTAAGAGAGAAAGTTTTTCAGAAGAAATTGTGTGAAGAAATATTTCATTATGTGAAGTTGTCTAACTGGGTGCTTTGTTCATCTAGTCAGTTCTCCGCCCTTGAGTTTCTGTTCTTTAGATCCTCTCAATAGACATCCTTGCCCGTTCCTGGCCGAAGATGTTGTGCCATTGACGTGCTCTCTCATATATCTAACTTGAACTACCACGGTTCACCATCAAATATCTGAGCCAGCCCTTTGTATTTATGCACAGGACTTGCGTCCTTATGGCATGCAATGTTGACGTCCAAGACGGGCACCCAAAGCCAGGCTGAAGTACCACTGTGTTCGACTTTGCATGAATACATATCCCTGCCACTTTCATATTTAGTAATCAAGCACACCAGAGCGGCTACAGGCCTGCGAGTCTTCCAGTATTCTAGAGTTGCCTCTCCAGGTGAAGGCCAGGGATCACTTTCTTCCGTATTCAAAAACCGACTGAAGTCTCCAGCAATCTTGTCCGCGTATCCTTTGATATTATTCATTTGTAGCTGCAAGTACATTCTTTGCAAGTACCTTTGTCGGTCGCTTAGGCCTGGGGCGTACTGTACGCGCAAATCAAGATCTATCAATCCATCTGAAACATCCAGCATTCGAAGTAGGTGCGTGCTTGATGGAGATTCTATGGGAGAAACTTCTGTCTCAACTATGAGCCATAGTTTTGAGAGAGCTGGACAATGGTTACTCAGGAACGTGTATAGCTTGGCTGCGTTGTTCATTCTGGCGCTAAAGGTCGTGAGAGGACAATACCACGATTCTTGAAATACATCCAACGCCAACTGTGTGATGTTTTCTACAGATAAACTTCCGCCCATGTCATATAATTGCAGAATCATTGCGGCTTCGACAAGAAGAATATCGATATTAGGCCGAAAGTAACTGCTGTGCTTCCACACATAGTCGTCAAGTACAGGCGGGGTCATGACTTCAAATTTTAGAAATCTGCGAGTGATCTCTGCATGTGATTCTCTGCAAGCTAGTAGTAAACTGTTCAGCCCATAATTTCTAGGAGGGGTAACAGTAAATGATCTATCATTTCCCTCTATATGGATAAATAAAAGCAAATCGGTGACCACAGGACCAGGTTGTGCTTCTTTGAAAATTCGGGCTTGAAGTTCGAATGGCAAGCGTGAGAATGGCCTGAACTCGATGAGGGCTTTTAATTCTTGCTGAGGTGTTGAGTTCATGACGGCGACTTTGTGAAGATTTGTCGATGGGTGTTGTATTTTTGTGGATGTGGCGACTTAAAGTTTGGGGCCAATTCTCAGTCGAATAGAAGATGTTATTCTAGGGACTGGGTATTCTATAGATCCTTCTGTGCGTTGTATCTGAAATGGAATTGATAGATGTTACAACATGCGAAGACGATGTATATATATCAACATCGATGCAAGTATGGCGCAGTGGAAACGGTGAATCGAGCAGCTACAGTGAATCCGTAGAATATATAGATTGGAAAAGACCCTGACCATGGATTGACCAGAAGATTGCATCGGCCATGTGTTTGCAAGCGAGCCGCTCTGGAGAATTGATTACAGAGTCTCGGATTCCATGAGTCAACGAAGAATACATCATTATTCTGAACATTGTGTTGATTCTTGCTCTAAGTCACGTTTCTCAGAAGAAGATATCGGTGAGATAGTATGAGACTGTGTGTTCCGCTACATATATACCGAAGCGTCCAAATCTTCCTTTTTTTCACAGAGGTTCCCATCTCAAACTTAAGACCCCATGAGATCATTGTGCTCATCACTCCATTCTTATACTAAAATGCATATCGACACCGATTAATCACCAGGTCCAGACACGAGACACGCCGTTTTACACGTTTGCTGAACATAATCGCATGATAAACTTTTACTTTAGCACTTACCAAACATCAGACACATCTACAATCGTTACGTAACCTAGTCACATAACAGGGTGGACTGAGTAGACTTATAGTTTTTAGAAAGACGCATTGCTCCCGCTTCAAAGCCCAAACACTGTGCTCCCCTCTCAGACCAAATACTACCTGTATCTTGCGTGTGACAGCTGCGGTCTAATGACCGAGAAGAGAGAAGTTTACTTAGACAGGCTATCTTGCAAGCAACCGTCTAGATCGACCTAAGATTCATATCCATTTCTTGAGCCCATCGGGGTCTAGTTGCGGACTAAAACTGGGATTTAAGTGAGGGAAAGGTAGTGTTATGCTTTACACATTAAATTAAAGTAACTTTCTCTGTCAGAGCTGATTAGTCTTCCTCCATTTTTTCAGGACTGCGTTCCTCGCTTCTTTCCCTTTCCTTATCCATATCTCTTTCTCTCGATGTCTCCCTATCCACACTCATATCATCTCTCGGGGTATCATTGCTATATCTCCTTTGTCTTTCCTCGTCTCCATCATCTCTCTCTTCATTCCTATAATCACCCATATCTTCATCTTCTTCGTTTTCCTGCTTCATGTGATTTGCGTTTTGCGATTCAAGATGTAAATTATCCAGTCTTGGAGACCCATCTTCATCACCCACATCGACCCATATCCGAACTGTTCCATCCAAACCAGCACTAACAATCGCTCCGTTTGGCCCCGGAGCAGTATCAACCCAACAAACTACGCCTTCATGTCCATGAACTGTCTGTATCAATTCCTTCGTGCTAACATCCCAGAAGAGAATGTCTCCATCTTCACTACCCGAACTGATAAACCCTTGATTCCCGCTGAAACCAAAACTTCCTCCTAATGAGTATTTATTATTAACGTGGCCTTGATACGTCTTTTTGCATGTTCCAGCTACATAGTCCCAAAGTCGTATGCAAGAATCGAGTGTATGCGCCAGAATATACCGGCCGTTGGGTGAAAATCGGACTGTGGTTACCGGCGCATTATCTTCGTGTACGAGAGTTCGAAGACATTGACCAGTTGCAGTATCCCATACACGACTAGGATATAATTAGTATCTCCGATATAAAATTATGAATGGCTAGCAAATGGACTTACATGAGCCCATCAGTAGAACAACTGCATACTAATGTTCCATCTCGGATGAAATCCACCGCACCAACTGGATCAGAATGCGCTGGTAAACTTCTCATCTGCCTTCTTGCACGTAGATCCCACAAGAAGACTGCTTCATCATAACTTCCACTGGCAATCACATTCCCCTTTGGAGAAAAAGCGACCGAATAAACGTAATTATGATGACCAAGTAAAGGCGTAGGATATGGTTTACCAGTCGCTCGATCCCAAAGTCTAATAACCTTATCATCAGATCCTGAAGCTATAGTATTTGAATCCGGACTCCAAGCAATCGTCGATACACCTGCAAGATGCCCTTCCATTGTTCGCAAATGTTTTCCCGTTTCCGCATCCCATATTTTGATTGTGCCATCTGCAGAACAACTAGCTATCCATCGACCATTGGGCGAATATCTTACTTGCGCAACTCCTTTGCGATGTCCTCGTAATATAAATTTGCATTTGTAGTTAAGTTTTAAAGGTTTATGGGGAGGTGTGGATGAGGACTGCGCAGAGCGATGTGAATCTTCAGAGGTAGATCGACTTCTTGATTGATTTGAATTTCGACGACTTCGGGTACTTCGTGGACTTCGATGGCGGGGATTCGTATGGTCCAGTTCATCGGCGCTACCATCACTAGAATATGGTCTGGATTGTCTGCGTGTTGAATCGCGACGCGTGCTCGTAGATGGACGGGTTACTTTATCATCTGCCAATTCATCCGGCGAACTGTAGCCCGGTGTAGAAACTTCGCTATCGTATCTTCGACGTTTTGTTTGGTGTCTTTCTGCCATATCGAATGGAGTTGTAGCTATTTCATCAATGTCGGATATTATTTCAAGCTTTCGAGCTCTTGTTACATTAATGACGACTTAAATTAATTAAGCGCTAGCATATGGAGAAATTAACCGCGACGCGCTTACCCTTGTATAGCATCGGCTGTTTTACCGGACGGGACCCATGAACCCCTGGTTTTGAGTCCTTGGTGTTGAGGCTAGAAACGTCATGACGGTTAATTCAAGGGAAGGGACCGAACTGATGGGAAATGGTTCAAAACACCATAATAGCTACCCAATGCAGACATTGAACTAACTGTCCGAACTTTTCTACTTACCTGAGTTGAGTTCCAATAGAACAGAGTGATAGAATTTATGGTATGCAATTGCAAGGGTCAAAATCACAAAACGGAGTTCTTTAATTTCATTTCTTCAGCACTACGCCGCTCCTGCCTCAGCAGATCTCCACGATATAAGACCTCTATTCTACCACTTCTCTCTCCCCAAACCTTACGTTACTCGTTATGGAATCCCCATCACTAGAAGTCAATGAGATCAATGTGATCACTCTCAATTGTTGGGGTCTCAAGTTTATCTCGACCCTACGGAATGAACGTCTTACGGAAATTGGGCAAGCCATTGGGTCTGCAAGTCCTACACCCCATATAGTTGGTCTACAGGAGTGTTGGACACAGGAAGATTACAAGAGCATACGAAAGGAAACTAAGCATATTTTACCTTATGGAAAGTTTTATCACAGTGGCATATTTGGAGGGGGCTTGGCAATTTTGTCTAAATGGCCAATCGAAGAGAGCTCGATGTTCAGGTATCCTCTGAATGGCAGGCCTACGGCGTTTTTCCGAGGCGATTGGTTTGTTGGAAAGGGTGTTGCTGGTGCCAGAATTCGATTTGGACAAGGGCTAAAAGATATTGTGGAGGTTTTCACTACACATGCAAGTACTTTGAATCTTTTTGCTCTACCAAAACTAATGCACATAGCTCCACGCGCCTTATGAAACAGAGCCAAACGATTCGTATATCTGCCATCGAACAGCACAAGCATGGGAAATAGCGAAACTCATGAGAGGTGCCGCAGAGCGTGGACATTTAGTTCTTGGCCTAGGAGATTTCAATATGATACCATTATCCCTCGCCCATCGACTCATCAGTACACATTCACCCACTCGAGATGTCTGGATGGTCTTGCATCCTGATTGCTCTATCGGTGCTGCGATTGATGAAGTCGAAAAGGCTCGAAGACGCCCAATACCAACTGCGGAATTCAATTTATCGGAAAACGGTGCAACTTGCGATAGCGTGTTAAATACTTGGCGTTGGAACAAGGGAGAACAAAAACGTCTTGGTCCAAATCGCCCAGAGATTGAGATCCCGGGCGACACGCCTGACCCTCGTGCGAAACGACTGGACTATATCTTCGCCAACACATGTTTCGATGAGAACAATCCATCAGCAGGAGGATGGATTGTAAAAGATGCACGTGTTGGCATGCTGCAACGACATTCCAAATATCAATGCTCATTGAGTGATCATTTCTCCGTCGAAGCAACATTGGTACATACAAAATATGCGTCACCAACCGAACAGAAAATACAAAATAAATCCGCCGTTTCTAATGGTGTCTACCTCCAGACCGCCCCCTCAGAATCTCATCTCCTCAGTGCTCATACACAACTTAAAACTTCTTCATCACCTCCATACCTGCCCATCTCAACATACGATGAAATCATCGCCATGATTCATACCTACCGACTCCGGGAACGTCGTCAAAGACGTCTTCGTTTAGGCCATTTCGTCGCTTCGGTATTTATTAGTATAGGTTGTTTTATCGCTGTTTGGTGGAGTCCTCGAAATTTCGTTGCATTTATACTCATGCTATTAAGTAGTTTGGGACTTGGAGCGGGCGTTATTGATGGGTTAATTGGTGGGCTTTTTGTAGGGAGCGAGATTAGAGCACTTAAGGAGTTTGAATGGGAAATTAGTAATGCAAGGGCGGCGGCTAATGGGGAACCGCTTGATCTCGCTGAGGAGGGTATCCAGGATTGGTAGTCCTTTCCTGTGAGAGGGATGAAGGGTAGTGTTAATGTTTAATTGGTATAAAAAAAGTTGCGGAGTGTATTACTAATAGATCATGATATTGTTTGGGTATATTTTATGCTGTTACGAGGAGTTGTACTATACACAAATGAGCATTCTTTTCTCAATGTACCTTGTTTTTCTTCTTTCTTCCTTGCAACTTCTTCATTGCATGTACAAGGCAATGGTAGCAACCTTAATATGGTCGAAGATGCATACTTCACTCGCTGTTTCTCTCTTTTTATCTTCATAATATTACTTTTTCAACACTCTCCTTTCGTTCTTGCTCTTCTGTATTGATATTCGACTTTCATATCTCGTCTTGCTTATCTGTTCTTTCCCCCCTTCATCTGTTCTCTTAGGAAAATCTAGCGTGGGACGATGGTGAAATACAACATCAAAACATCCAATACATCTTTTCATTCTTTTTTTCATTATTGTTTACGAAGGGTATTTAGTGTCCGTGGGTACTGTTATATTGATTGGGGACAAGTACCGGTGAAGCCTGGACGAAGAGGGATTGTACGCATAGATACGAACAGTGTGAAGAACGACTCGACTTCGTGGCTTATTTGCGAGGAAGACAAGGTGGATAGAGTATTAGGAGGAGATATCCAGATATATCTGGTGTATATTACTAATTTTGGGTTCTGGAAATACGTGAGCGTGGCACGATCATTATGACTGGTCCGAGAAGGTTACCGTCTCCGACGGATGAAGAGCGTCTGGCTGGGATGGAGATGGAATTGGACCTTGAAAAGCATGCGGAAGAGACGAGAGAAAGAGAGAGAAGAGAGAGAAGAGAGGGAGAGGAAAGGAGAGAGAGTAGGCAGAGAGAAAGAGAGAGGAAAGACAGAGAGAGTAGGCAGAGAGAGGAGAGAAGGCAGAGAGAGGAGAGAATAGTGGAAGAGAGCGGGATAGAGCGCGCTCGGATAGAAGCGGAACGTAGAGTGAGGGGGTTGAATCTGGAGATGGGGATGGCACATAGGCATGGAGAGGCTGTTGGAAACAACATAGGGCCAATGGATATAGAATTTATTTTGAGAGAAAGCAACCTGCAGGCTATAGGTGGAAGACATGGACAAGAGATGTGGCAGGAGGGTGGGGAGACCAGGTACCAAGAAATTGCGCGCGATCAAAATTCAGTAAGTCGTAGACGAGAAGAAAATAGGGGACTGGGAGGTGCAACCTTTTCGTCAATGGGAAGTAGTAGCCAAGAGGCTGAAGAAGAAAACCGAGGCGGTGGAGGCGGAAAGAAGACTTTGTCCGAGAGACAGGAAACTGAAGAGCAACGACTAGAAAGGCCCCTAACATATGGACAACGGCAATATCTAGAAAGAGTAAAACGAAAGCAGGAAACTATGAACGGGAATGATCCGATTAAAAAGCAGAAGCTTGAACAGCAAAGGATTCAAAGGAATAAACATGCAAAAGAGCAATATCACGAAAGAAAAGAACGAGAGAAGAAAATCGAAGATGGTGATGACGAGTTGGAGAAGGCAACGCTATCGGCTACAAAATACCAGCGTAGCCTCAAGGCAAATGACAGCTATCGGAAACGGAGGGCCGGCTCAAACCATGGAAGATGACGATCTGTTGCTGAGGGAGATAGTCAAATCGAAAGTATTTCAGAAAGAAAAGACCCACCACATTCGCTTCCAACAGAAGACAAAAGAAAGGCGAAATTTACAAACCCAAGTGGAAGAGGAAGACAATGACGAAGATGAATCGGAGGAGGAATGGGAAGGCTATTGGCAAGAAGAGAGAGATGATGAATAAGAGAAATAGTAGCGACTACACAGAAATTGAGAATTGGGAATTGATACTTAGAATAGCATTAGCATCACCAAACGAATATAGGTTCAACATCCTATAGAAGCTTTTGTTTTCCTCCAATAACTGAATGATTGTAAATTTGGTGCATTGTCTCATGTGATTGGATTCTGAAGTCTAATAGGAATTCATGGAATGACTTGGGATTTGCTACAAATGAACTCCAGAATATCCGCCCTTCCCACATTGTCTGTCATTATTCTGCATGCAATCAAGTCCTATATTATATTCTCATTTGGGGTATCTATTATTAAATATCACATATTACACACTCATCACTTACTACAACCACCCAATGTCAACGGTATCGCCTTTTCCTCCGCATACCTCCTCTCCTCTCCATTCCTCCTCTCCATCCAATCCACCACTCCCTCCTGCACCTTCCTATCATCACAATACGCACTCTGCACCGGTTCCCCCAGCACCTCATACAACGGCAACGCTCCCGTCCACACATCGTCCCGCTCGCCCAATCCTCCCCGCTCCAAACTCTCTACATTCCCAGTCCGGATTTTCGCCGACGCACTGCGCACAACGACTTTGATCACCTGCACCGATTTCATGGCTTCGGACGCCACGGGGTTGGTCTGTGACCAGCGACGACGGATCATGTGGTTTGTGAGGAGATGCATGGCGTAGTGTTTTTCAGAGGCGGAAGTCACGGGTTCGGCGGTGCCGTGGATGATGCAGGAGCGGTAGTTGAGGGAGTGGCCATTGGGGGTGAAGTGGAGGATTAGACCGTCGACTGTGGGTTGTTAGTGAGAGCAGTCTTGCTTGAATGGGGGTAAATATACCTTTGGTGCTACTGATTACAACTTTCATGTTTCCTCCCTGTTTCGTCATCCGGTTTAACATCATGGCGGAATTTCCGTGGAGATATACATCGAATGGTCCTTCGCCGAAACTCTCTTGTTCCTGTACATACTGTTCCTCGGTTCCGTCATCTTCACAGATGGGTTTGTGAGGATCATAGTTTCCAGCCACAGCGGTCATTGGTAAGGAAAATGGTGAGGGTTCTCCATCTTCATCTGGTACTATGAATGAAATTGTAGAGACGAATGTTTGAGAGAGAATTGAATGAACCGTGCGGTAATCATAATGTGCTATGAAGGATTAGAATTTGTTTTGTAAGGAGGAGAGGGGTAAATACCTCGTTTTTTGTATACTCTGATGGTGTTTTCTTTTAATTGAGGGTATTCCCCGGATTTCTGTTCGGGTGTTATGGAACCCATGATTTTGGATGTGGATATGGATGTGAAGGGGTAATTGATAACGAAGTGATACAATGATGTTGTAGAAATGTTATTCTATACAAAATATCCCACGAAAAACACAGAATGAAATTATACAACCACAAGAAAACAATCATCTGAGCAATCCCCTTTATACCAAACAACATCCTCCAAGATGTCACCGCAAACCTCCTTGACGCTACCAAAGAAGGTAAGTCGACACGACCCCTTTTCCCAGGAAAGTGGACGCGAATTTCCCTCACTATTGATCCGATTCAGGTCCCGTGCAAGGACCTTCCTATCCACCACCCCACCAATCTGATCATCGCTTTTCTTATCTGATCGATTGATCAAAATCCATTGGTTTTCATTCGACAATCACATGCGGTTCCGGATGTGACGATTTCTTTCGAAGTTTGAGTTCGTGTGGGAAGGTGGGTAGGTATGAAGTAGCTGTGCTGCGTATCTATGGGGAAGGGCGAGGCGTACGATACAGGCGGTCTGTTCTTTTGGGGGATATTGATATAAATACAGATATGTATCTCATGGAAGACGTGATATGTAGCTTTTGAAAATTGGTTTTAAGTGTGTTCTTTGCATTTTGGTTAACGTTGCACACTTCGCTCTTTTTATTTCTCTTCAAATATTGAAATTGGTTTTACTGTGTTTGTACAAACATCCGGGGAATCAAATCGATACACTCAAGAAAATAGAAGATCAGTGTCTTCCAATTCTTCAAGCCATGGCTCCCTCCATCGCAGAACTTTCGTCTTCTTCCTCGACTCCTGTAAAGGAAGTTCCTGTGTCCACCACTTCTGAGCTGGCGGAAGAACAACCTTCGAAAACCTCTACAATTTCAACATGGCAAGCCATCGCTAGTCGTCGTCAACAAGAGATTTTCTCTTCTATTCCCTCGGAATGGATTCTTCCAGCAGACCTTCTCAAATCTAAACGTCCTCTTGATTTAGTAAAAACGTGTGGTTTGTTGAATGAGAGAGAAGTAAAGATTGTGTATAGTACTGCTGTGGATTTGCTGGAGAAAATGAGAACGAGAGAGTACACAGCTGTGGAAGTTACAACGGCATTTTGTAAAGCGAGCGCTGTTGCTCATCAAGCGGTTCGTCTTCAATCTTCTTTCTTCTGGATTGATTACCCTAATCTCAGTCATTGAACTTTCAATGAAATACCCGAACAGAATATGAAAAGAACAGGAGTAAAAAAAGGACTAACGAAACAAAAAACAGACAAACTGTCTCGCCTGGACCATGTACCCCAGCGCTCTCTCCCACGCCGCCAAACTCGACGCCCACATGACCCAAACCGGATCTCCCATTGGACCCCTCCACGGTCTCCCCATCTCCGTAAAAGAACACATCTACCTCATCGACACACCCTCCACATCCGGTTTCGTAGCCTGGGCCGATAACTTCTGTACCTCCCCCTCCCAAGAAGGAATGTGCATCCAAGTCCTCCGTAACAGCGGCGCAGTATTCCACGTCAAAACTACTAATCCCCAAGGACTCATGGCTCTCGAAACACGCTCGAATCTCTATTCCACTACTACCAATCCCTTGAATACCTTTCTCTCCCCCGGTGGTTCATCAGGTGGCGAATCCGCACTCGTAGCCATGCACGGCTCGATTCTCGGAATCGGCACCGACATCGGAGGAAGTATTCGCAGTCCCGCGCTCAGCTGCGGTATCTACGGTCTCAAACCCAGTGTGGCGCGACTTCCGCATTCCGGGCTCTCGGGCGCACACGATGGCATGGAAAGTGTGATTGGGGTTGTCGGACCCATTGCCACGTGTTTGGCGGATGTGGAATTATTCTGCAAAACGCTTTTGGATGCGCAGCCTTGGAGAAGAGAAGTCGGATTGCTTCCTATCCCATGGGGATGTCGCGAAGGTGTTGCTGCTGAGAAGGAAGAGAACAGGAAATTGAAAATCGGTATCATTTATACCGATGGAGTACATACACCTCATCCACCCATCACCCGTGTTCTACACACCACAGAATCCACACTCAAAGAAGCAGGACACGAAATTATTCCCTTCCCCACACATCTCCACGCTCCTCTTATCTCTACCGTTGACGCAATGTATCTTCTCGACGGGGGCGCCGAATATCTCTCTCACCTGTCTCTGACCTCCGAACCTCCAACCTCCTTACTCCAATGGCTTTTAGAAAAGAAAACCACGAAAAACCGCACCGTTTCCGAACAGTGGAAATTGCATAAAGAGAGAAATAGAATCCAAGACGCGTATGCGAAATTGATGTTGGAGACGGGGGTGGATTGTATCATAGCGCCAGGAGGTGTAACGGTAGCGAATGCGCATGAAGAGGCGAAGTATTGGGGGTATACCAGTGTGTTTAATGGGTTGGATTTACCAGTTGCGTGTTTACCTGCTGGGGAGGTGGAAGAGCGTGATGTGTGGGATGGAAATGAGGGTGGGAAAACGGATATGGAAGCTCTTTGGGGACCTGGGAAAGAAGGCGCGCAGAAATATGAGGGAGGAAGTGTGGGATTACAGATTGTTGGGAGGAGATTGGAGGAGGAAAAATTGTTGAAAATGGTTAGGATAATTGAGAAGGATTTGGGATTATCTGGGTCGAGTTAGACAATAGAATTTATAGGTGATTTGAAAATGAAAATTAGAGACCAGAGAAGAAATATCAAAGTAATTCATATAATCTTTATAAGAATCAAAATACTACGAATAGTTCCCATACCAACATTGCTAAAGGCCAAACCCCCGATTTACTAGTGATTTTCTACACACTCATAATTCAAACCAAAAGTATACAACTCCCCATCTCCTTAATCGTCATGGTACAATCAATCAATCTCCCCTCCCTCCTCTGCAACTCCCAACTCTTTTCCAAAATCTCAAACGCACTCCTCGAATTCCCAAAACTTCTTGAATCCGCCACCGCTCCTCTCGACGTCTCTCGAAAGAATTCCTGATCTTGTTTCGAGCTTGCCAAACAACCTGCCACACTCAATGGCCACACTAATCCTCTGAACATTTGAGGATTAGGGATCATACGCATGGCGTTTATAGTGTTGTGGAGCATCATATCGATATCTTCCTGGAGTAGATTATCCGTGATGACCATTTGAAGATAGATGAGAGATGCGCAGGCAAAGATGTGGGTTATCAGGAGGATGGTATGTTTGTTATACAATTCTGTGAAATAGAATGGCGGGGTTCCTCGATGAATTGACCTTAATGCATGGAGTTCCTCTAACGTTTCTGAATTTTTAGATTCAAGACGACCTCGAATATTCTGTTCTGTGAAAATTAGTTGTTGTTTGAAATCTATGGTAGAATCAGATTCGTGTTTTTGTCTCCAGGTTCCTAGCCAGGCTATCTCGCTAATCATTATCATGACCCAGTTTTCACATCCCATGATAGAGGCTAGTTGAATTTTGTGGTCGGATTTGGAGGGGCCGGGTTTCTTGGCCGAAAGTAGTCGATTGTGGAATTCGGAAAGCCAAGGATGGGATCCGGTTGATACACAGGCTCTATGAGTTTGGTGTTAGTAAAAATAGAGTAACCAAGTTTGCGAATGACGCTCCGCTGGCCCTCCGGGGGCCATTGCCATGGAGGCCGAACAAAATCACATGTACGACCCTCGAGCGCAGCGAGCTATGGGGGTTTGGGGGCTTGCCCCCATAATTACATTCCTTATCAATGGAATACTTATTCAATTGATACAACAATCTGAGAAAGACAAGACTTTTTCCGTCTCTCCCCCCACCGCCCTTCAATCTTTCCAGCTACAATCGAAAAAAGCAAAACCAAAAATAACTCAGAAACCGCCGGAAACCAAGAAAAACTCACAGCGCATCCATCCAAATAATCGCCCCCGTGAAAAAATCCAACGCAGCACTATCTCTCGAAACCAAACTTTCACTCAGAGTTGATTCCGGCGAGCCTGCTCCTGGAATATTGAAACATTGAGATGAAGTCAATAGTGTTTCTGGACCTGGTATACTACCATTTGAGACTTCGTGAAGAACTAATATGAGTTCTGATGCTGCTCTGAGATGGACTTGCCAATTGCTTACACCCCCGTTGAAGAGCTTTTGGGACTTGTTAGTGATTGCGTTGTGATTCGTGACGGAGATGTATTATGGAGAAGAGGAATACTTACCTCGAAAGATATCAATTGTATCATGCAAGCCAGAATTTGGATATTTCCATCGAAAGCCCCTTGTTCAGAAGCGTTATTATTATTCGTCTGAATAAAATCTTGCAATCCTTTCAGTGCCAGGTCATAATGATGTTGTAATTCATGCAGATAATCTATTTCCGCTTGACCACTTTCCTGTTCTAAGAGGAGAGATTGACGGTGGAAAGCACTCAGACTTAGAGCTGCATGATAAAGAGGTTTTGTTTTTGTTAACAATGATAATAACCATCCTCTTCCCGATGATAATGATGGAGTATGAAATCGGAATTGGATAAAAAAGACATGATCAAGGTAATGCATCATCAAACTTGCTTCTTGATCTTCGATCCATTTTGGGAATAACGGAGACTTAGGGTCAATGGGCTTATCATGCTCCTTTTCAATAGGTGGTGTAGACATAGAAACGACATTGTCGACACTTGGTAAATCGTCTCCTTTCTTAGCGATTTTCGTCGTAGTACTAGTACCAGTACTAGGTGACTTTGGCGATTTGGGCACCGACGATATAGAACCCGTATTTTTCCTCGCACGAAAAGCAGCTCTCTTTTTACTTGCAGACGCAGCAACAATCGCTTTAATCTTCTCCAATTCTTCTTTTGCAAACTTTGGATCATCGATCCATTTTGGTTTGGGACCATAGTGACATTCTACATTAACATCCTTACATCTCGAACAGCCTATGAGAATCGGATATTGATGAGTGTCATTCGGCAAGTAAAAACTAATCATGACTAACCGGGTTGTACTTCATCACATTTCTTTTTCCGAATTCTACACGTCCAACAACCTCGATTACTTCGGACTGCGATTGGTGAATCGACATTAGAGCCGGAAGTGTTATCCATCGAGTACGGAAGAGAGGAAATGGTGTTGAGCTGAAGCGGACACTTGCATAAATGATTACCTGATACACATTGTTGTACACAAATAGAATCTAATATCGTGATTACAGACTCGTGACTCTTCGTACTGTGTGGCCAGTATAATTCACGACACCTTTGGATATCGTATCGTCGAATCAGATGAGGAATTAGGAATATATGAGTGTAAGCTAATGAAATCCTCGGATATCATTTACTGTATATTCGGTAGATAATACACGAGAATTTGATTGCAAAGAGGCGTGTCGTGTGTGTGAGAGAGTGTGTTGAGAATGGAGGAATGATTGAGTTCTCAAGGGGAAAAAGTAACTGGAGACGAGAAAAACTTCACATCGGCTCGACTTACTCAAAAAGGGAAGTATTTTCAATCCATTTTCGATTGATACAAACCGCCAATTCCACAACAAGTTGACAATCCGCAGCTTCTTATCATTCTTATCAGGTAAAGTTAACATCACGAGTTGTACGGGTGAAACAACGACCAAACAACCCTTCAAAGAATACCTTCGCTTGGATATTCCACGAATCTCATCTATATTTCTGAGGTGCAGATAAATTTCCGAGAGCGACGACGAATAAATGAATCTTATTGGGAGAATTCTATGCTTATCTGTCATTCAACCACTCGCACTTCCCGGACTAAAGATGGTCTTTCCTAATATATCTTGATTAGTATCACCTCAGTCTTATTGGTGAGTGTGAATCATAATAGGTAGACATGGTAGGTTCAGCTGTTTGATATTGAAGCTGTCTCGTATTATTTCGATGGACGATCATGCAAGCCTCAAGCAATATAACGACGTTGAGGTTACTAACTTTCTCAATATTATGAACATCGTCATTTGAACAATTTTCGAAATGTTATTGCATTCAAATCTGTAATGTCGTCTAAAAAGGGAGCAATGTCTATAATTACCCCAACTCAATCTCAAGGATACTCACTACTAAAATTCTATTCAGCTCTCTTCCTTGGCACTTTTATTCTTACCATATGGCATTATGGAATTCCTTCACAACTAATCTCTCATGCAAACCTCGAATTAAATAATCTAGCCCCAGTCATCGCGAAAACAGGTTGGCAATGGAAAAATGTAAGTTCCTTCTCCATGTAAACTCCACATGCTCACATCTCCAGGTCGAGCCAAGCGAATCCCTCATCTGGCATACTTGCTACTCAACTTTTCAATGTGCTCGTCTTTCCCTCCCACTAGACTGGCTCAATACTTCCAACCCTTCCAAAATCTCCCTCGCAATCATTAAAATCCCCGCAACAGATCTAACCAACTACCTCGGTCCCGTCTTCACTAATCCCGGAGGACCAGGTGGTTCAGGAATTTTTTCCCTCCGAAGAAACGGACACAATCTTCAAAAAATCGTCGGTAAAAACCACGATATCATATCTTTCGATCCTCGAGGTATAGGGGCCTCAACACCTCTCATTAATTGCTGGGGATCCTCGCGTCAAAATGCAAAGATTTGGAAATTAAGTGATGTAGGAGTAGTGGATTCGCATCCGGGGACTCTGAATGATGCATATGCGAGAGCGAGTGCTCTCTCGAAAACTTGCGAGGAAAATATGGAACGGGAAGCAAGAGCTAGGGGAGAGGAATCGTTGTTGAAATTTGTGAGTACGACGAGTGTGGCACGTGATATGCTTGAGATCATGAGGAAGACGGGCACGGAAAAGTTGAGGTATTGGGGATTTAGTTATGGGACATTTTTGGGTGGTGTGTTTGCGGCTATGTATCCTGATTTAGTGGAGAGGATGGTTAGTGATGGTATGTATTTTGTGTAATGGTTTTCTTTATCTAAGTGCCCTTTCTGCTCTCTTCTCCTTACAGGTTTTCCTCATTCCTACAAAAACACAACTTCTTCCTGCTCTGGGAATTAGAAGAAATGGGAAAAGAAAAACAAAAAGACTACATAATACTCTTTCTTATAAGAAAATATCATCGAATTGAACCTCATAAAGCAATCTCAATACTAACTCCAACCAGGCAACGTAAACTACAACGAATGGTCAACTAACACTCACACCTCTTTCCTCCACGACTCCGAAAAAATCATGTCAGCATTCTACCACTACTGTCACCTATCCGGCCCCACCATCTGCGCCTTCTACTCTCCCACCCCCTCCCAAATTTCCACTCGCCTATCCACTCTCCTCTCCCAACTAAAACTCCACCCTATCCTGGTCTCCCCCCAAGACCCCTCTTCCCTCCCCGAACTAATAACCTACTCCTCCCTCAAACGTCTCATTTCCGCCTCTCTCTACCGCCCCATCCTCCTCTTCCCCTCTCTAGCCACCGTCCTCCAAGCCCTCGAAACCGGCAACGGCATCCCCTTCATCGACCTCACCTCCACCTTCGGCATGCGCGAAATCTTCACCTGCGACTGTCCCCACGATTCCTGCAGCGATCTCCCCTCTCCCATCGACGACGAAGATTCCGATTCCGAAGCCACCACCGACGCCAGCGCAGCCATAATGTGTACCGATGGTGGTCCCCTCCCCCCTAGTCTTTCAACCTTCAAAACCTACGCCACAAACCTCATTGCTTCCGCTCCCTCCGCCGGCGCCGTCGGTGTCGAATTCAGACTTAGCTGTGTGGGTCGGTCCGTCCCCGCCAAATGGCGCTTTACAGGCCCCTTTGAGGGAAATACATCGCATCCGGTTCTGTATATTGCGAATGCGGCGGATAACGTGACGCCGCTTGTGAGTGCGCAGAGAAATGCAGAGGGGTTTGTGGGCGCGAGGATTTTGGTGCAGAACTCGTTTGGTCATACGAGTTTGAGTGCGGGGTCGGGGTGTACGGCGGGGGTGGTGAGGGGGTATTTTCAGAGGGGGGAGTTGCCGGAGGTGGGGAAGGTGTGTGAGGTTGAGGGGGTGCCTTTGGGGGTGGGAAGATGGGGGGGATAGGGGGGCTTGGGGAGGTTAAGGGGATAGAGGGGGAAGAGGAAAGAGAAAGAGAACTTAGAGAAGCGGCGTGGGAGTTAATGATAAATCATGATATGAGATTTGGAGGAGGAGGAGGGATATAACGATATAATGATACAATGATATTTTGAAATTAAGTTAGAGTTTAAGCATATAGTTGAATGAATCTAAATCCGAGAATAGAGAATTAAGAAGAACAGAGGAATAGAAGAATAAATACTAGTTAGTATACATGAATATACGAACAACTATCTTTCTATCTATCTATCTATCTATTATAAAAATAATAAAATAATAAAATAATTCTTTATATATACTATAAAAAACTCACTATAAATATAATATCTTTAACCAAAAAAAAGAAATAAAAGACTTTATCTAGCGTATTATATTATATAACGAAAATTGAATTGATATCTTAATAAAAATTAATTGGCTTTTCTTAAACTATATAAAGTGGATATGTAAATCTTAGCTATAATAGAGAGATATGATTATTATGTATTTTTTTGTATATGTTATATCCTAACTTATAATATTTACAGATATATATGTATATATATATATATACTTAAGATTCTATATAAAATAATAATCCATTCTTTAAATTTCGAGCGAAGCGAGCTGAGGGGGTTTGGGGCTTGCCCCTATGAAATTGGATTGGATTTGGATATATATTGTTATTATTATTATTATTATTGGATGAGTAGGGGATGAGTAGGGAGAGAGGGGTGAATAAATAGGAATGAATAGGGGGGATGGATGAGATAGATAGGGGAGGGACGAGTAGATGAATAGGATGGAATAAATGAATGAATAGGGAGGGAGGTATGGATAAGTAGAGAGGGAGGTATAAATGAATAAATGAGTGAATAAATAAATGAATACATAAGTAGATGAATAAAGAGATGTAAATGAATAGGAATAAGATAATCAAATTGGCGTCCAATCACTAAGATTCTATCTCTCGCATCTATCGGGATCTACCCACCCCATAGATCACTAGGTCGCTCCCTCCCGTGGGTAGAGTACTAGATTGAGTATATACAGAATCCAAAACCAAAATCCAAAATCCAGATCCAAAATCCAAAATCCAATCCAAATATAGAATATAAAATATAAAAAATAAAACCAAGACCTCCAATAGCTTTTAGAACAATAATAATCTAGATCCACCAGCACCACCAGTATCTATACTCCAAAAGCTTTTTCAATAAACCTATTGACATTTTTCTACGATTATTGACATCGCCTCCTCCTCTCTCCTCCCGCCTCCTCCCCTCCCCCCTCCGTCTCCTCCTCCTCCTCCTTCTTCTCCTCTTCCTCCTCCTCCTCCTCCTCCTTCTTCTTCTCCCCCTCCTTCTCCTCCTCCTCCTCCTCCTTCTTCTCTTCTCCTCCTCCTCCTCCTCTTCCTCCTCTTCCTCCTCCTCTTCCTTCTACTACCTATTACCTCCTACTATTATTATTATTATTATTATTGCTACAATAATATCTCGATATCTACTAGATATCTACTAGATACCTAAATAGCTATATCTTTCTTCCCCCTTTCTTCCTTGCTTCTTTTTCTTTGAGATATTATAATTACTAATTACAATATATAATACACATAACTAACTATACAATTTCATATCTCATTTCAATTCATTTTAATTTATCTTAATTCATTTCATCTCAACTTAGCTTATTTCAATTCATCTCAATTCATCTCATCTCATCTCATCTCAACTCAACTCATCTTAATTCATTTCAATTCATCTCAATTCATCTCAATTCATCTCAATTCATCTCAATTCATCTCATCTCATCTCATCTCAACTCAACTCATTTCAACTCATTTCAACTCATCTCATTTCAACTCATCTTATCACACCTCATCTCATCTCATCTACTCCCAAGAATTCATCCATTCATTCATTTACACAGCATACCATTCATTAAGTGTATCATATCATATCATATCAAATCATACCATACGCCATTCCTCCCATTCCTCCCTTCCTTCCTTCCTTCTTTCTTTCGAAGAGAAGAAATCAAAATCAAAATCAGAAAAACTCATCCATCTCCCATACCCATTTCCCATACCCATTTTTCAATACCCCAGCACCAGTAGTACCTTTGCACCAGTTTGAAAGAAATGCTATGCTATGCTATGCTATGCAATCTTATGAACATGATATGAAAATAGCATGAATCAAGTCCAATGCAATCAATCGCGAAAGCACAAATTTCCCAAAGACCCTTGAACGCACCCCACACCATGAATACATTCTATCCAGCCAACCAAACCCATAAAATTATCCGATACAAAGAAAAGATCGAATGAAAAAAATCAAGCCAAATACTTATAAGTAGGTACTTTAGCATCTTCGATTCTTTCCAAATATTCTCTTTCGATCAAACTTTCAATACGTCGTTTCATCATATTGATATTAGGTTGGAAGCGTTGTGAAAGTTGTGAAATGACTTCTGTAACGAGTTGTTGATGAGGACATTCTTTACGTGCCCTATAATATTTTGTTAGTATATAAATCATCAAATTGGGAGTAGGGAAAACATACTTCATGATTCGGACAATGACTGTATCCATAACATTCCCTCGATGTTCATCATTTCGTTCCTCGGTCAATCTTCTTTCTTCAGCTCCTTCAACCTTGCTGGTTTGTCCACCCATTGCTTGAACCTTAATCTTGACAGCTTTACTAACAAAACCGGCATTGAATGTAAACACATCACCCATGGTAGGTAATTCATTAGGCTTTCCAGGTTTCTTAAGAAGAACTCGAGATTTTGGTGGACCAGAGAGTTGCATCAACGCACGTGGTAAATCTTTATCGCTAATATTCAAACGTTCTTGAATTTCTTCATACGATAAAGTTGCACCGTCTGGTAGATCATTAAAAAGCATCAAAATGATCATACCATATGTATTCACATTTAATTCGTACCTTCTCTCCCTGCCCTTCGGTCCTGTTTCTCCTGGAATGGCTGGGAAATGACATTTAACATCAGCATTTCCCAAATTACCTAACCAAGTCAACATTCTACCATTTCGATCTTTGAGATAGAATGCCTTGAATGAATCTTGTAATTTTTGTAGCTCCAGAGGCCAATTGCAGTATTGTCGAGGTCCGTCTTCAGACGAAGGAATACCACCAATGATTTCCGTAGGCCAACAATTGGTAGACAGAACAATAGCAGATAATTCGATTGGCTTTCGATCCTTATCTCCAACGTTCTCGATGTGCTTTTTATAATTCTGGGTAAGTTCTTCGGACATGGTAACATCCTTGAACATGCCTTCCAGCTTGGTCGTAAATGAATTTCCGATTTCCAACTTCATTCGAGAAATCATTTGCTTCTCCACATCAGTGCTTTCAGATTTATTGAGCAACAAACGTTTTGCAAGATGTTTCTTGTAATATCTCTCAAACATATCCTTGTCCTGAATATATCGAAGTAAAGTGGTGGCCTTGTCCAATACTTCGTCGATCTCAACCTCGGTTTTGCCCTTGATGCCACGCTTAAGGTTATCGTCGATAAACAAGGAGACGTACTCGGAACATCGGTCGAACAGGTTAATGAAATCCGAAAAGCTCTTGGTGATAGCTGTTTCTAGAATAGTATCTTCATTGAAACATTTCTTCCACATATTGTCGAATTTATCCTTCAATCGTAAGACCTCATCAACCCACTTGATGGCTGCAAGTGTTTGCTTCGCGGCAGCATTCATCGGCTTGGCCTTCTTCTTCGCACCTTCAGCTTCATCCTCTTCTGCTTCGGGCTTGGTATCCTCAGCTGCGACAGGAGTTTCGAAATCTCCACTGGCGATAATTTTATTAATTTCCAGACCGAGTTGGACCACACGACCTTGTAGTGCAATCTTCAGCGGTCCTCTACCTGCATCTATCCTAGTGATAAGTTGATATAGAATGGATAAATCCTCAAATCGGTCATTTTCGATCATGGCCTGCAAACCACTTCCTTCCATCGCAAGAAATTCATTCAGGTGACTACTGATCAATTCTTGTTCGACAACTTTTTGAATCTTCCTACTTGTGAAATGAGCGATAGTCGTATCACACCTGTCAGCTTCCTCGTCGAGTCGTCTCTTTGTCTGACGTAACCAGGTACTAGCAGGTGAGTCCCTCAATAAAGTTTGACATTCTGCTTGGTAAAATTTTCTGCTGGCTGCTAAAAATGCAGGTTCGAAAACAGTAATGTATAGCTTCTCACTTTCATTCTCTGCGTCGGTTTCGTATAGACCCTCTAGCATGTAGATGACAGAACGGATTAAATGTCGATTGATGACATCACCTTCTCTCTCCATTCCAATCTGATCCAATATAACCGAATTTAGAATATCGAAAGTGATCATGCTTGAATTGTCCAGAAGTGGTGAACGTAAAATGTGATCCCGGAAAAGCCCCATAGCTGTAGTGTAGATTGAAGCCTTGCGATTATCGCCACAATAAACTCGATCCATATACATGAGGACATCAGTGGTCATACCCATACATAAATTGTGATCCGTCCATGAAGCCTTTAGTCCTTCTAGAAATTGTTCACCGGTAAGTCTTCGTTCATTTGCGGCAGTTCCAGAGACGCCACCAGCAGCGACATTGACCAGATTTGAAGTAATAAGTTTCCGAATGGCTGGCATGACTTTCCCAGCGAACCATTGCTCCTCGAAAACTTTGACTCGTTCATATAGTAGATCGCCATCTTTCCTCAGTACGATTTTGTAAGAAGCCCGGTACAATTGTTCGAAAGAGAGTGTTCCTGCATTCTTTTCGTGGATTTCCTGGAGTGCATTCTGTAAAATCTCCCATTGAATCTCGAACTCGTTTTTTTCGCCGGCACGTCCAAACGCCTATAGAGTAGAAGAGTACCAGTTAGCAAAGATACCAAGAATGTAAAGATATTCGCGACCAGAGGAAGAGTGCTTCGAGGTAAACTACCATCTGACTTGTATTAAGAGCATGTGCAATGGCCGCATCAAAAGACTGTCCTGGAGTGGGAGGCATTTTGAATTACTTGATAATCTAACCTTGGCGCAAACAAAGTTTTGAAAGTTTATTGAAGTTATTCATTCGCCAGAAGGGGAAGGCAGCTGTTGTCAGAGGAGGAAGTATGGATGACCTAGATAGGTAGGTATTGAAGTGGAAAGAAGTGAATATATACATACCCTACGAGGCGCACGAATTCTAGCTCTACCACGTCCTGAAATCATCTTTAAAAATCTTTCAGTTTCCTCTGATTATTCAATTTCTCCAAATGAATGTTTCAATATGAGATGTCTCTTCCAGGTTCGAAGAACTTCTAAGTTTGCTGGTGTTCAGTCTGGTGAGGGGTTAGATAAGATCAAGACTCCGAGAGAATTGCCATAAACTGTGTTGAGAAAGGTGAAGGAAGGTAAGGTTGGTAGAGTATTGTTTGTATATTGTGAGAAGAGGGAGAGAACAGTGTCTTAAGTAGAAGAAAGCAAAGGTTGAAATGGATCTTTAAGAAAACCAAATAATGAAGTTGTTCATGAAGGTTCATCCATCAATACATTTGACATGGAATCTTTCACAGACTGCACTAGTAATTGCTAGGTCCTTTACCAGTACGGTACGGGTACTATGTGAGTTACTCGGGCTTAATAATCATATTTATTTTGCCACCAATCAGGGGATTTTCAATCTTGAAGCTAATCCTAAAAGATCAAGACGGTGAATAGATTGTTGGCTTGAATCATACTAGGTAGGTAGAAATCATATAGCTTCGGAGTAGCAGTAGTTATATGTAGTAGTAGTCGTAGTAGTCGTAGTAGTCGTAGTAGTCGTCATAGTCGTTATAGTACTATTATATTTCGTACTAAATAAATCAGACCCCCATATAACTTCAACTATTATATCTAGTCTTATATATACAACGCTAGCAAACACTAGCAGTATTAAACCTACCTACCTATCGATACAACCCCTCACACATAATGTTTACTCTTTCTTCTTTCTATGATAGAATCAGCTAACAATAATAAAATATCAAAGCTTTCTAAGCTTTCCATCTGACCAACCCAACCCAGCCCAGTCCAGCCTTGTCCTCGTCATATCGGCAGAATCAGAAAGCGGTAAATAAAATAATTTTCCTTATCGCAATCAATTCCGTAGCCTTCCCCAAACTTCTACTCTATCGAGAACTTTCATCTCAAAAAACAATCCTCTCTTCTATTGTTGACTGTCTTTCAATTGCCACCGATTTATACCTCACAAATCAATTTCTATCTATACGAATAGAAGAATCCTGATACGACTCTCTCATTCTACCGTCACATCTCTCCGTTTCACACACAGAACAAAGACCAAACCTACAAGCCCCTCCTCCAAACGCCACAAAACCTTTCTTCACAATGTCACTCAAATCCTCCACCTTTGCAGCTTTCCGAGCTCTCTCCCGAAATCAACACACAACCTTCAAAGCTACACCTCGCATCACCTCTTCAATCCCGACCCATGCGTCCCTCATCCCCCTCAATCACCCCCGCCTCTACAGCACCCCCTCCAAACCCCTCACCGACCGCTCCTCCTCCTCCTCCTCTACTCCCTCACCACCTCGCGCCCCTCAACCCTCTTATGAGCTAACCTTCACCTGCAAACCCTGCTCCGCGCGCTCCACACACCGCATCTCCAAACAAGGCTACCACTCCGGCTCCATCCTCATCACTTGTCCCAGCTGCAAAAACCGACATGTGATTTCCGATCACCTGGGAATATTTGGAGATCGCAAATTGACGATTGAGGATTTGATGAAGGAGAAGGGGATGTTGGTTAAGAAAGGGACCTTGAGTGAGGATGGGAATTTGGAGTTTTGGAGTGATGGGACAAGTACGGAGAGGAAGAGAGAGGGGGAGGAAGAAGGGGAATACAAGGAGTGAAGGGATATGATTGGCTCTATAAAGTTTAAGAGGAGGTGTACGAATAATTGGTGATTAAGACGGAGAGTGATAACGGAAGGAGAAATTTTCGATTAGCCCTGGAGTAACAAGATATCTGGGGTACATGCACGCACAATGAAATATGAAATACCGCGCGATACATCACACGAGATCAACCTGATCACCCAGAGTCAAGTATCACTGAGAAACGCCAACTGCAGTCCCGAAACAAACATAAACATCATCCAGCACACGCCTCAAAACCCACAACAACCTACCTCAGCATTCCCAACTCCACTTCCTAGAAGAACACTGAGGGAACACACATCCGAAAACAAACTCACATCTCACAAGATAAAATCAGTGTATGAAAGCCGTCGCCGTTATGGATTCAAAAATGTAATAATACCTACCTAGTAGATATCTAGCTGTCACAGGATTATAGGACCACGATACCACATCTCTATTATATATGTGTTTATATGTTATGTATATACAAACCAATGGATCTTCTTTCTAGATATACAAAAAGATTGTTCCTCATCCCATCTCATCCCATCTCATCTCATCCCATCTCATCTCATCTCATCTCATCTCATCTCAAATGAATATAAAACATAAACGCGAAATCAAATTGAATTACCTATATTTACATTTACATGTCCATCTGTCTAGGTACTGACACTAATATACCCACCGACGAGACGAAGAAACGAAAGAACGAAAGAAAAAAAGAAAAAAAGAAAAAAAGAAAAAAAGAAAGCCTCTCAGTATCCCCTCTCTCCCCCCCTCTCTCTCCCCCCCTCTTAATTACCTACTAGTATCATACCACCTGCACTCCACACCACACCACACAATATATCATCTCACTCATCTCACTCATCTCACTCATCTCACTCATCACACTTATCACACTTATCATCTCACTTATCACACTCATATCACCCATCTCACTCATCACACACATCGTACTAGTGTACCATACCTATACAACAAACCAAGCATCTGAAGATATCCACGTAATGAATAAATGCAAGTAAGTAAACAAATTCCCAATAGAATTTTTTCTTCACCTCTATCTAGTATGCTATAGCAAATCCTGCGATGGACTATCTATCTGCAACACAAAGCCACCAGCTCAGCACTCAAATCTCAAGAAACAAATTTTGCCCTTCCCAAACTCCATTTGAAAACGCCCATGACATACATACATACATACATACATACATACAAATCGCTCCCTCCACCAACAACATAACATCCCGTCCCAACACTCCAAAACTAACACATATTTCTCTTCTTACTGAACATTTCGCCCTTCTCCTTCCTCCTCTCCTTCTTCCTCTCCGTCTTCTTCCTCTTCTCCTCTCCAAATTTCTCCGGCATGCTAACCGCCTCAATCTTTCTCTTTCCACTCCTCTGCGCTCTCCTCTCCTTAACCCCCTCTCTCACCTTCAGCAATGCATCTGTATATTCCTGGGTGCCCACCTTCCTCTTCAGTGTCTCCAACAACTCTTCACTCGACGACTTGAGGGCTTCGTAATTATTGCGGAAGAGTTCGTCTGTGGAGTACGGCATATGAATGGAAGGATCCGTAAGATTATGCAGAGGGAGGATAATAGTTCGCAGCGAGGGAACCAACGATTCCGGCTCCAATTTACTGCACAGTATTTCGAGGAGTTGAAGAGCGGAAGTTTTAGGGATCAAATTGTCTGCAGTGGCTGGATGAGTTTCTCTTCTCAAGACGAAAGAGACGCGACCGAAAAGATATTGCAGGACGCTGTTGGAAACGTTAGGTTCTCCTGATTGTTCGACTTCAGCTTCGGCTTCTAGATCTTCTTCTTCAGCGTCTGCTCTAGGTCTTTGTTTGAGATTATTAGAAGCAGCACAGCGACCGAGGAAAATAAGATTCTTGACAACTTCATCTGCGAGTACTTGTGTGAGAATTGGTCCTCTGAACATCCTAACGATGCGGTGAATGAAATCAGAGATATAATCTCCACTGAGTGCGAGACCACCTGAACCCTTAAGTGGTAAGCCTTCAAGACCAGCTTCGGCATTGGTTCTTGCAAAGTCTGCAAAGTATATGCTGCTAAGTCTTGTCGCACCTACTTTTACCCATGTATGTGGATATGAAAGGCATGCTCGTACCGCAGACCATAAAGATGCAGTCTTCGGAGAGAAAAGTTTCTCTGGGAATTTCTGACACATAGTCCCAGTAAGTTCGAGAGAAGTGTAGATTAATTGCCAGTAATCTTCCTCGTCATCGTCTGGAGTTTCCAGGATCTTCGAAACAGTACCGAGTACAAAATTGATATTTGAATCTTCCATATCGGATCGAGATTCGAAATACAATGCATAAGTTTGTAGCGCTACCCGGACAGCTGAAGTCTTGTTTTGCTTAACGAGTGATTGTAGAATGGTAAGGAAATCCGTCATGCGGCTTTCGTCTGCTCTCTTGAATGTCTCCTTGAGGACTTCTCCGGCTACCATACGACACTTTTCGCTTTCGTCATTGGCAATGACCGAGATCAAAGGTACAAAACTAGATGCGGCAACCTCTTGAACAATGTCATCCGAAGTCTTTGACAATAGGAGAAGAATGACTTCGAGTATTGACATTCTTCCACCTTCTCTATCGTACTTTAGATTTGCAACTATAAATTCTAATTGTTTGTTCCATCGAATCTTCTTTTGTGGGAATTCTCTGAGGAACTGAACGAATGCACCGCGTGCAAGATCTCTTGTATCTTTGTCGTCATTTGTTACCATGACCGTGCTGACATAGTCCAGAGTGTCATATACTACAGCAGTCTCAATCTTTGAGTCCAGCACAGATCTCAAGAACTTGAACGTGATATGTCGTCGCTCTGGTTCTGTAATGTCATCCTTCATTTTCTTCAGGATGTCATCAATCGATCTACTTTTGACTGGAACATCTTTTCGGTCTCTGAGAACGACCGAGAGTAGATTCAAGGATGCTTGAGCAATATCCGAAGTGGTTGAAGAGGATGAGGCTACACATTTGATGGCTTCATCTACCGCGACCCGGTAAAGATTTGTTCCATCACCATCAATTTTAAGTGGAACCTTGACAATGGTACTGAGTAATTTGAAGGCCGCAACCTTTACTTCTTCCTCTCCTTCAGCAACCGCGTCACCAATCATTGGGATGAAGCCTGCGAGATTGCTAGGTGTTCGAATCGTATCGTACTTCTTGACGACAGATCTCATAACGTCAAAGGCAAATTTGATAAGCTTGAAGGTATAGATTGTCGTAGCACCGCGTTCCCCACCACGTTTGGCACCTTTTTGTAGCAAGTAGCGTTTGAATCGATAATCATCTCTACTCGCCTTTTCTTGAGGCTTTCGGCTGTTGTAAACATCTTGAATAACTTCATAACAGAAGACCAAACTATCACGACTTCCGGCAGCTGTATTTTTGAGTAGTCCAGAACTGATCCTGTTCAAAAGTTCATCGATTTTGCGAACCATCCGGATGTTTAGCTTCTCCTTCAACAATACTCGAATTGGATGAATCAAGTCTGTCAGTCGGCTCAGAGTAGCTGTCTTGGCTATCAATTCCATAGAATCATGACTTTTACTGCTCTTGACTTCTTTCATCTTGCTGATATATCCTTCCTCGTCTTTTTCTTGTCCTGTTGCACCAAAAATATCGTCCATGATGATTGCAATGATCGAAGGCAGGCAATAATCAAGGTCACCCGGTGCATATTCTGGTGTCGTAGCAACTAACATGGAATGCATAGTGTATGACAGTACATGAAGCTGGGAACCTCTTGCTAACGCACTTCGCAATTCCCTTAATACAAAGCCGAAGCAAGAAGGACCAAGCAAAACGCAAATCTTTACCAAAGTATCTCTAGTAAGATCCCGGGATTCTTGTGCTTTACTGCGGAGAATATGACAAATATCAGTCAAGACGGCTGGAAGTCGTTCTGTCATTTTCTCTTCTGGCAATAGTTTGAGAAGCCTAACAATGATGACCGCAACAGGAACACGCAAGCTGACTGTCGATTCATCCTTGTCATGGAGATAATCTGTCAATGGTGGTAAAATATTGGTAATAAGATCATCAGAAAACTTGGGCTCTTTGGGCATAGTGGTGGCCAATTTGCTTGATATCTTAGGAATATCAGTCTCCATGTCAGTATCAACGGGTGGTTGAGCGGCAAGTGCCAAAGCATCAATGACTTTGCCAAGAAGGCGGATGATCTGTTTCTCGAGATCAGGTTTGGCTTGAACATATCCAATAAAACGTTTCAGAAGAGCACGATATTGGGGCCACTCTAGCGAACCTGCCAGAATTCCAACAGTCGTCGTAGCTTCAGCAGCAAGATTGTGTGCATCGTTGCCTTCGGCTCTATCGAAGATAAAATGTTCGATAAGAGGGATGAAAAAGTGGCTGACGTTCTTGCTACTTAATTCTCCTTTCTCGGCAGCAGAAGAAAGCATTCCCAGAGCACTAAATTGCCTACCTTTACCTGCTGCAATAATGTTGTTGAAAAACGAGGATTCAGTCTCGTCTTCGCCAGCCAGAAGATTGTGCATGTCGCTGACTTGAGACCAATCTGAGAAATTACGGACTAAATGAGCCATAACGTTCATATATTCACGACGAACCATTTCCGAAGGCTCACGAACACCGGCGAACAGGGCTGGAACCAAGATTGTAGAAAGCATGTTTTGAAAAGCTGAGAACTCTGAAGTTTGCTTGGCATCTTTAGCTGTTTCAATGAATCGACGTATTCCATCAGAAGAGTTTGATGACAACACTCCGTGTTCCTCATCATGCTTGATATAAAAGAGCATGTTGAAAAGTAGTGGTGACCACTGATGAGAATTAAAATCAACATCTCTTTTGGCGTTAATGGCATGGAAAGCCTTCACTCGGCGATCGTAATCTGGTTCATCGAGCCGTCCTTGGGCAAAAGAATTGAGATCTGAACACAAGGCAGCTACCTCTTTCAAGACAGGATCTTTGTCTGAGTACACCAATAGGACTCGTGATAATACCTCTCTACTAACCTTGTCTTTGAAGAAACCAAATAAGGAAGTGATAGTATGATAAACTCGATCCCTGAGGTCAACATCGTTTTGGAGATCATAGAGAGGTACAAAATGCTCTAGAACCAGAAGCAAACCGGCTTTAGTCTTAGGGGTAACCCTACGCGAGGGTTGATCAAGTAAGAATACAGATACATCCACCAAGTTGCGGCCTTGTGTGGAAGTCGATACGAAAGGCGCCAACTCGGAAACAGTTTCGACACAACCTTCCAATAGGTTTTTGCTCATGTCGTTCTGATCGCGTAGGATTGTACCAATTTGAATCAGACATTGGTCCATGTTGGGATTCAGAAGCTCTTGCTTCACTGAGTTACCCTCTGCTCCTTCCTCTTGTGCACATTTGATGACACCCCTGATGATTGAAAGAGCAAATAGCTTGACTTCATCCTTCGATTTTGGAGGTGCTAAACACTCTGCTACCTTTGGTATGATTTTTTCATTGCTACCAAGAAGCAACACTGTCTTCATCGAAGATGACCAGACAGAAAACAATCTAAGGAGACCGGAGATACCCTGAGCTGTTTCGATTGGCAAGTTATCGAGTCTTGGTAGGACAACTTCGGCCACAATGAGATCCATATAGGGAGACCAGTCAAAATCTGTCGAGTTGTTGAACAATAGCACGAGACACTTCAATCCAGTCTGTCGGACAACTTTGAAGAGAGAAATTTTACTGGAAACTCCCTCATCTTCAGTTTCTTCAACATGTTCTCCCTGTAGTTGTCGTGTGGCAATTACTGTACAATACAAGACAGCTTCCAGTAATTTTCGAGTGAGAGGCACAACTTTAGTGGCTAATTCCTTCAATACCGACTCCATCATGTTTGTGAAACCAACTTGCTTCCTTGCACCCAATAACTCCTTTTCAAAGATTGACATTTGGACTGCCCCATCCTTCACTAAATCCAAATCTTTGAGATCACCAAGGGCAATATCCAAAAAGCCTCCAATATCTTCAACGCTCAAATTTCTCAACACCGTCAGTCTTCTTGCCTCCATCCCTTGCTTTCCACTCGCAGCGCCTTTTCGAGAGATTGTACGTCCATAGAGTAATCTGAGGAGAACTGGCATAAGTGCCTCGCGATGCTCAGGTTGAACCAGGGTTTGTCCCTGAAGGAGAATTGTGATTTCATCTTTGAAGCGAGCTTCGTCCAGCAGATTCAAGAGGTTCTCGGAGTAAGGTTTGATGCTCTTGTTCCTCCATGTTAAGACAGCTTTCAAGGCAGCTTTCTGGGTTTCAATATCACCATTCGCCAACAATCGTAAAAGTGCTTCGTAAACCTCATCTGTCTTGAAAATAGACTTCGGGTTGCTAAATAGGCCTAAAACGTCCAAAAGAGCCTTCTGATCTTTTCTTGTCCAGTCGCTCACAACAGCCTCGTCTTCATCACCGGTCTGATCAATCTCCTCCGAGGCTTTGCCGGCCCAAGAAAGGAACATTGGAATGAGCTGTCGAGATCGCCTTTCACCAATCATAGGAATGGCAGCCAAAACACGAAGAGCCTGAGATCTAGCAGTGTTTGGTTGAGCATCCACTAGTTGTTGAGCAACCTCGAATTTTTGAAGCATAGTATCACGTGCATTGAGAACTTCCGACTCAGTCTCTTTAGCAAGTTTGTCCAAGTTATTCAAATTGGAGCACTCAAAGTCGGTTAATCCATTGTTTTGATCCTTTTGCATGGGTGCGGGTGGCCCGCTCCACCTTACCGATGGTGTCTCTAGCCATTTGAATGTCAAGACTGCAACTGCTTCCTCACCAACTTTCGATTCTGAGATCTGTTTGAGGGCAGCACTAGCATCGTCCCAGATTTGCGCCATTTTCACAGTAAGCATACCAAAACAGAATGATGGTATAGCATATTTCATCCAAGGTATCGCCATCTGTGAAGTATAGATTGAAGCAAGCTTGCGAATATGCATAGAAGCGGAACGAGCAGATTGCAAATCCATTGGAGTCTGCTCAATCATGATCATGAGTGTAATTGCTTCCGACGATTTTCCATGATCAGTGTCGTGAATATGCTCCAGTAGTCGCAGAGAAAGAAGGCGCAATTCGCTAGATTCGGATGAAAGATTCTCTACTAAGGATCGTACCAAGAGGTCGAACTCGGCTTCAGAGTCACTCGTATCCTCTTCCTCGTCCGATTTGCCACCGTCGGGTTTAGGAGACAATTTGAGACTGGCCTTGTAGCCTAGTAAAGCTTCTAGGAAATTTGGCAATCGGGCATATCGAGGGGCTGCTGCACGTAATAATGGTTCCAAAGCCCTGTCAGCCTCACCAGTTCCTTTTGTCATGCGAGAGAAAGCACTGAACCCTCGACCAACGATGAAATGAGCTTCCTCTGGCGCAAGTGAAGAAGATGGTCTAAGTGCAAGTTTGAGCTTGCGAAGTAAGATTTCCGAAATTCTTGCGTTTGTTGAAGGATGTACAGCAGTGCACTCCAAGATTTCTAATAGAGCATTATATTTAGGTAAGCATCGATCATGCCATGTTTTTGGGCTGCGATTATATGTAGCTGGCGATACCTGTTCCGGGAAAGGTTGTAGTTCTAATCGTTCAAATTTGCTGACAATCTGGTCCTGCCAAGACTGAGGTAACGAAAATGCATCCTTTCCATATTGACTTGGAAGTACTCCTGAGGCGACCATTTTTGGTAATAATACACACAAAGTATCTCCATTTTCCGCGTCAGACCAGTGCGTAACGATGAATCTGGGATCAAATTAGCATATGGTTGGAGATAGATGAAGTGATTGAACTCACCTTTTGAAGTAAGGTAACGCAATAGTTTGGAAGCGTTCAGGCTCTCCTTGTGACAAATATGAGCAAAATGTCAAGAACCATTTGGCCAACGGATCCTTGGTCAGGGCATCCATAAAAGGGGCAATAAAAGGAATTGTAGAATCCATTGGAGAATATGTCAGAGCAATAGCTATACTCTCAATGAGGTATTTCCACAAATCCAAGTGTTTGTCGTCGGCTGCCACAAAAGATGCGTTCTTGGACACTGCCTTTAAAATATTAGATAATGCCTGTAACAAGGCTGGCCAATTCTGAACTCTCGAAGCTCGTCGAACACCAGCTACAATCCCTATGGTCCGCGCTGAAAGTAAAAGTTTGTTGAAATCATACATTGTCTTTGACTGTGTAAAGGAATCGGTAATAGTGTTTGCCTCCTCCAGTACTAGTTCAAGGATCTCTTTGATTGTCTCCGGGGTTGTATGATGAACTATACTGGTTAAAACACCACATATAACGTCAATCCATGGCATTGCCTCCTTCTCTCCAAAGTCACTCTCTTCAATGGCGAGGAAAAGAGATTTGAAAATGGTTGGACCCGACGTATGTACGGTTAAACCATTACCCTTCATAGCCTCCGCAAACATGGTCATTATTCCATGATAGTATAGGCCGAATTGTTTGGTATCCGCGATACTCAAAAGGTCTGATTTCGCATGGTTTACGATTAATGGAAGAGCCTTCGCTCGGTGGGCAGGTGCGCCAGCTTTTTTGATGAGAAAGCTCATGGCCTCCGCAGCGAAGCGGGCAATATGTGGAGGTTGGGCACTTTTTCCGAGTAATGGTGCCATTAAATCATATGTAGGTCGTAAATCTGGTACAATAAGTTTGGACAAATATTTGAACAAAAATGTTAGGCATGTAAAACACCATTCTATAACTGCGACATCTTTTCCAGTGCCTGCTATCGTCGAAGTAACCAATTCCAAAGCTTTCGCATAGTGTTTTTCGAATCGAGGACCCAAATCATGGGCAAAGTCTGTAATTAACTCCAGCAATGGCTCCAATGATTCCCTTTGGTTTCCCTCCATATAAGTGACGAAGAGACCCATAATCTTATCCTGGAAATGTAGAATCTGCGGTAAACTGTCGCATAATGGAAGGACCTCCTCCGTAAAGGATTGGAACCCAGACGACAAATTGAGTTCGGTCCATTTCTCTAGACTGGCTTTGAAATATGAGGTTGTCGCAGAAGTATCTTCGGCATCGAGGTCATGACGACGAACTCTTCGTAATGGATCGAGGGAGTTTAATTTCGAGATTTTTGTGGTAAATGATTCCCATCGATGATTCTTTTGATGGGCAGTACCCTTCTTGCCCTTACGGGTCTTAATTATTCTTCCGGAGGTTGTGGCAGGCATCGTAAAGTTATGTCGTCCCCAATCAACGAAAATCCACAATCGCAGAGAGAATGGAAATTTTTATTTTTTGATAAGAAGAAATGGATAATGGCTTATATAAGCAGTGTCCAGCTAGAGTTCATCAGTAGGTACTAGGTAGGTAGGGAGGTAGGTAGGTAGTCAATGGATCAAGTCTCTCAATTGTCAATACATACAACTCTATCTAGAGTACCTTTTGACCCTCTTCTTTCACCGCATTGCTTCTTTTCTTTCCTCTCCTTTCTCATCTCTATACTCAAATTTATCATCCATTCTCCTTAAGTTCTCTTCTATTTCACATCTTTTTGCCATCATTTTCTGCCACTTTTGACCGCCTGAGCAACAGTCTCCACTCTGCCGTCCTTGCATTAGCGTGACGCTAAGATATGAGCTTTTGAGCTTTCTTATCGAGAAGTCAAATCGCGTCGCAAAGAACTTTTGAAGTAAATATTATCATTACGATACCATACTATTCTATTGTTTTGGACCTCCACCACAACCTACAGCTCTCTCACAATCTGGCGGCTTCGAATATCAACATGGCATCTAAGATGTAAGTTCCTTCTTTTAAAATTTCAATAAAGATAGGTATTGGCGGTACTTCTGAGCTTGTCCTTCCAATCACCATCGCATGTTAACTCACCTCACCTCACCTTCTGCGAACTGAACTAATTGATCGACAGAATTGTTCTCGGCGACGTGAACGGTCATATACGCAATGTCTTTACTAAATTAACATCGCTGCAACTCAAGAATAACTTTGCCCTTGCTATCGTGGCTGGAAACCTTTTCGCTGGAGCTGAAGACACAGAAGCCGAAGATACAGTTACAGACCTCATTATGGGAAAGATACCCATACCATTACCTACATACTTCACTGTCGGGTCATTACCTTTGCCCAAAAGAATCATCGAGAAGATTGAGAAAGATGAGGAGGTCCGTTAATTCACTCTTTGAACGCGGGGAATACCAATACTCATGCTCTTAGATATGTCCAAACCTACACTATCTCGCAAAGAGAAGTACCACGAAAACTTCAGAAGGAATTAAAATAGTTGCGCTCGGTGGTCAACTCGACGAAAATGTAATTGGGGGTTTATCGAAGGAATCATATTTACCTTTTCACACTGTTGGAGATGCGAAAGCTCTTCATGGAGCGCACACAGCGGATATTCTTTTAACGACGTTGTGGCCAAAATCGATCCGAACGGGTTCCAAAATACCAATCCCTGATGACTCGAAGGATCCTATTGCAGGAGATCATATCGCAGATCTTTGCGCAGCTTTGAAACCTCGTTATCACTTTTCCGTGTCTCCAGATTATTTTTATGAGCGAGAACCTTTCTTTCACGCCCCTACTTCAGATGAACCTGATGTTCGACCCCTCACTCGATTTATTTCCTTGGCCCCTCATGGCAATCCTCGGAAACAGAAAGCCTTATATGCATTCACGTTACAAGCAACAGTCGATCCAACTGCCCCATTGCCCACAGGTACCACAGCGTCGCCATTTGTAGCTCGACCCAACGAGAGGAAACGAACAGCTCTTGAACCGGAACCATATTCTAGATATGGCGGTGGCAATGATTACAAACGTGGACGAGGACGTAGAGGTCAAAGACAACCACCCCCTGGGCCCGGTGAATGTTTTTTCTGTCTTTCAAATCCAAATTTGGCTACTCACCTTATTGCTTCAATCGGCGATGATGCATATTTGACAATTGCAAAAGGACCTTTGACAACAGCGACCACAAATGCTTCCTTAGGCATTAACTTTCCTGCACATGCGTTGATCATTCCTCTCTCTCATTCGCCTACATTGGCCCTAATCCCGGAGGAAGAGTCAAAAAATAACACCTACGTTGAAATGAACAAATACAAGGAGGCGCTACAAAAAATGATTGCACGACGCAGCGAAAACAAGCTGGGCGCTGTTACCTATGAGATCAGTAAAGGCAATGGTGTTCATACACATTGGCAGCTCATTCCTACGCCTATTGAAACCATCCAAAAGGGTCTTGTTGAAGCCGCCTTCCGAGTCGAAGCCGAAAATCTTCAATACCCAGCCTTCGAGGTGAGGGATCCAGGAATCGGTCAAAATGATGGCGATTTCTTCCGCGTGTGGATCTGGACACCTCCTACGGACGAGGCTCCAGAGGGAATTACCAAATGCATTACAATGCCATTTGATTGGAATGTTCGCTTCAATCTCCAATTTGGTAGAACGGTTCTCGCAAAACTTTTAAGTCTGGAAAAGAGAATCCAGTGGAGAGATTGTGCTCAGACAGAAGCTGAGGAAAAACAAGATGCTGAGTCTTTCAAGGCTGCTTTCAAGGAATTTGATTTCGCGCTTTGATCCGCATTTACATTTTCATATCCAATCGTTTGGCGCATAGATGCATAGTTTGGGAGTTCTTGCATAGTCTCATTTATCATTACGAATATTTCTTTTTCTCATTATTGAACATTGTTGAATGGGCGGTGGGAAAGTTATTAAGCTAGCATACATACATACTCTTTCTTTTTCTTTTATGGTGGACAGATAGGTAGACCGATGCATGGCATGGCGTTGAGGGAAATCATCTTTTCATTTTCACTTTTCAAATTTTTATCTACGTTATGGGAAGGCATCGATAGATACTTCATGGATATCACACATCCTGGAGTCAATAGTCAATACGCACTTGAATAAAAGCATTATTTTTCTCTTTTTCTGGAAATACTGCAGGAGTCTGTCAGCTCTTCAATCCCATCGTCTTAATAATCACTACCAAATATGACCTCGAGTTTGAGAACTTTCATCTACATACATACACCCCCCCCCCCCCCCGCCCTCCTTTTCTTCCCCTCGCGTATTATTTATTCCTGTGAATCACTCAATCTTCCCAATCAATCTGCTTAATCTAACTAATCCGTGATTTGTTTGAATCAGGAAAAAAAGATTTGATATCGCACATATCGTGCGTGATACATTTATTCACAGCATCTTGAATCTGAATCTGAATTTTATCTCTCGGTGTACACCAGTACTAAGGAATTGATCACAGTATCATCTCATAGAGGGAGGAAGATCTTTCATCGTGTGATTCTTTTTCCCTCTAGTCTTGATTTTTTTTGTGGGTTGCTTTTCTTTTTCTTAGGATTCTTCTTCGCTTTCTTTAGTTCCTGGTTCCTGGTAACTGGTTGCTGGTAGGAAGAAGGGTTGTTGGATATGTGGTTGTGTTTTGTGTGGTAGGTAGATAGCTATATATCTACTTACGAAACATCCATGATAGCATATTCCATGTTCCATATTCCATATCACATCTCACATACAAATCTCTCATTCTAGGTAAGTGAAAGAAGGAACACTCAATTTATTTATTATCAATACTGTATTTAAAAATATTAGAAAAAGCCATGAGCGAGACTAGCTAGCTCTGCTACCGATCCATCCCTTTATAACAAATTTCCTGGGACGTTCTCTCATCTCTCCCCACAAATCCCGTTCTTCCTACCTAGCATTCGCATCGCAGCTATGAGTCCATGGACTGATGAGTTGAGTCTCCGGATACGGTGGGAGAAGGTCTCCCATCGAGTGGATAACCAGATGTACAATATGATGATGCCGTGCACTTGTATTTACATCTCCCTGGGGATTCCATTTATCCCCCAATCCCCAATCCTCAATCCCCACTCTTCAACCATCAAGCTCCTTATCCATCTGAATCTCATACCACTCCTCCCTCCCATCCTCTCCCCCATCTTCACTCCCAAATCTCATCCCATCCTCCCGATTATCATCTCCATCCCTCCCCGCACAATGTAACCACCTACTCTCCTCCGCAACCCCCAATCTCCTTCCCTGCCTCATCTCCTCTCCCTCAAAATCCCATCCCTTCGCCATCTCCCCTTTCGTCGTCCATTCGTTTTCTTCTTCTTCTTTTGCCTCAGCATCTCCTTTCTCTAAATCCCAATCCCATCTTCGTTTTGATTTTCTCTTTTTATCTCCTCTCACATTCCCATCTCTAACCATCTTCCCTTGCGTCCCTCGAACTCCCTCTACCTGCCCTGCACGCGCGAGATCAAAAGCCTCGAAGTGAGATATCCGTTTCGCCATATTGCGTTTCCAAAAACGGAAAATACGGGTTCGGAGATAGAGGTAGAGGAAGCAGGGGATGTAGAGAAGGAAGATGAAAAAGAGGGTGAGGAGGAGGGTGGTTATGGGGAAGGAGAGGATGGGGTAGGAGGCGAGGGATGTGGTGTTCATGGTTTGGAGGGTGGTTGTTTGGGTTGGGTTGGGTTGGGTTGTGTTGTGTTGAGAAGTTGAATAATGGGGTTGTTTGGAATGGTTTGTGAAGCTATCCGGATAGATGGTGTAAAGATGTGTGATCGATCGAGTGATGTGCGCAGGAGTAACTATGCTCAGAGAAAAATAATGGTTTGGATGTTGTAGTCCTAATGTGCGCTCAAAATACACAAAGAGTAGTGAGTTAGATGTTGTGGACAGAGGAGCTGAAGAAACGCAAGTTTGATATGATGGTATTATGGTATGATGGCATATGTATTAGTCAAACAATGAAGTCGGTTGTAATAGAATGCATACTACAACCGTAAAGCTAATGAATACCTAGGTACGGCGAACTTGTTGCTGATCAGTCTGCATATTGTAGAAATTGGTGACGATGTATTCACTTGCTGAATAACCGTATGCATTCATCTCATGTACGATTATGGTAGTCATTTGCCTTGGAATGTATTTGCCAAGAGAATTGTATATTCACGGGAATGTTATTCATTAGGCAGCATGAGATAGGTAGATAGAACGTCAAGTACTATGCCGTAGCAGTACCTAGGTAAGTGATCGGGGAAAAGAACTTTATGAAGTGATTACCTCGCCAATTTCAAGAACATCAAGTAATCAACTCCTGTTAAATTCAGATATGCAACAAAATTTATTATTAGAAGTTATTTAAGTCCATCCATGTAAATCTTTGGCAACTCAGATATGCAACAAACGCTGAGTAGAGCTCACCTGATTCCATCTATTTAACTCTCGGGCAGCTCAGATATGCAACAAATCCCGAGTAGAATTAATCTAAGTCTTTCTATTTAACTCTCGGGCCAGCAAGATGTGCAACAAAACGCAAAAGAATGCATTCAATTAACTGTCGGGAAATTCAGATATGCAACAAAACTTGAAAAAGACCTGTATAAGATATTAAAGGAGATGAGAGCATCGTACTTTGAGGGGAACCTCGGGGTATAGAGTTTCGGTTGGAGTAAACATTCACCCATTTTTCGAAACCGAAACACAACTATTCACCAGTCGGACTTGGATACAGACTGTATTTGTAATGGAAGGAGTGAATGCTGCATCTAAACATTTGTGACCATTTATGTGGGCACTTGCGTTGGTTGTATAGAGGTAAGTAAGTATTTCGATGCTATGGTCACTTTTCAAACTCCCGAAACATTTATGTGTTTGGTAGAATTAAGACGGCCTTGGGAAATACGAGGAGAAACTATCCACTTGATAAACTGTAGTGATCACGAAGGCAGTCTGAAATGCTTTAGATGCCAAGAATATGAGGAGGAGAAGATATTGTCAGCGAGAGTGAATTGGAACTTGCTGCCGACGAAGTGAGGAGAAGGTCTGAATTGATCGAAGAAAGTATCTTCAAAAGTCCAAAAACTACATGATCGATTTCTTGCCGGTGTTATCTGAGATTTTCACAGTTCTTATCGATTTCTCGTGTATCAATATAGAGATACATACATGTGTAGATGTAGGCAAGAATACTCATCGGGTTCTCTATCAGCCTATTCTCCTCACAAAGTATTAAGTATTGCTGCAACTTTGCTGCAATGATCTCTCGATGGGTGATTCACAAGATGATGTAATTCACGACAGACGAGACAATCCATTCTTTGCTGTTAGATGAATTCGAAGGCAGTTAGTTAGTTCAACGTCTAATCCGTAAATGGGTGGGGCAAAAGAGCAAGAAACCTTTCATCTGTTCGCAAAACGAAATAGCGGGGTGGAATTCCATCAAGAAAAAAGTACAAAAATCAATTGTCCTTGGAGAGACTCGAACTCTCGACCTTTGGATGGCTAAAGTGACTGTTGACAATCACCTCATATAGGAATATGAGACCAACGCTCTAACCAACTGAGCCACAAAGACTTGTTATCGATATTAGATACATGTAGATGCTTGATACTGCTCTATATTGAAAGCAAAGTGGGGTGTTAAGAGTTTTCTTTTCTTTTTCTTGTTTGTGTGGTTCACTGCACCCTGCATGAGTCGGGTTACATTCCGGCGGGGGTTGCTCCGCATGGAAAGATCTCACAACTAAAGCTGTTTGATTGCTCGGGTGTGTCTCCGCCAATCAACTTTCAGACGACTTTCTGGTTGTCCGAAGGCTTGAGTGTTGGCATTTTGTTCTATTAACCGGATGCCGTAGTCTCGAGGCGTGATGTGATGCCATGAACTCTCAAGCTGGAAACCGTTGAAGGGCAAAAGAGGTTGAGGGTCGATATTAGGTATGGCTTTGCCGCCCCACCCATTTCGATGTAACTTCGAAATGTAGAACATCAAAATATCTCTCTTAAGTTTACTCATTAATATCATCAACAGCATTATGATTTGGGCATGAAGAAACGAAAACCTATGATTGCAAGGCATGGCTTCCTATCGATTCATTTTTCTTCGAGAGAATGTAAGAAAATATCTCAAAATCAATTGTTACAAGCCAGAGGCATATTTTACCCTTCATTTTCATTACTAAGCGAGCAATTCTATCCCCTACGTCTAAATGCCGAAGTAATATCATTATTCTATCTTGATCTCCTAGGAGCCTACCTAGGTAGTATTTTAAGTACTAAAAGCATCCGGTTCCTTGACACGATTAAGCTCTAAGATACCGTGGACAGGTTAGGTAGTTGGCAAATCAAAGTCATCACTGATTGGCATGCCGTCTTTTGTTTTCCTCACGTGTTTCAATCTTGACCAGTTATTTGGTTCCATGAACGGCTCAATACCGGTTCACATTCTGTCATCTTAATATCCGCGCCTCCAAACGCTCGCCGCTGCGCCGTTCGTTCTTGGCCTCAACAGTACGACACATGACTTAGGGAAAGTTTCCTTTTCTCGTGATGGTCATGGGAGAATACCCAAGATGAACTCAAATGAAATGACCAACCATATCTGCGGTACTTTACCCGATGCCAACCCTGCCTAACTTTGCATGTATTGGATGCACAAACACAAATGACCATCAAATTTGTATCACTACCCCGCCAAGTGAGGGGAATTCGATTCACTATTCGGAACCATGATACCTTGCAATACCTAGGTAAGAACAACTCGTCCCAAGTGTTCGTCGGTCACACTCTCGGACCGATTGTATATGCATGTCGAGTGTTCTTGTTGGTGCACATTCGGAGCAGCTCGTCGCTCGAGCCATTCATATAGATAGGAACAAAGTCATTCCTAGCCTCCGAAGCTAGACCCCAGTAACCCCAGACTTTTGGGTCCCGCCATCGGGTATATACAAGGAAATTTTACTTTAATTTGATAATCTGGGGAAGAGCTATGTGAGTTCATAGTCTTCCAATTTGACACGGAAACGTGCAGATGAAGCTATAGCTAGTTTAGATTACCCGAGCCATATGCATGATGCCGTGTGAAATTACCACGCTGCACGAAAGTCCAATTACGATATGATTCATATGCGGAGGAGATTTTTTATTACCCTCAGTATTCACTATGACCCTCGTAATTTCCCTCTCAGCTCAATGCAAATCCCTACCATTTTTCTCTTAAAGAGGAAGGAGGGACCCCAGAATTTTCTATTTTCTCTCTTTCATCTCCAGAAAGCTCTCGAGCAATTGCTACGAAAATGAAGCTCTTAGTATTGTTTACATCAGCTGTATTCTTTGCAACCTCTGCGTTTGCTCAAAACGATGGAGATTTCTCTCCTCCTAGTTATCCATCTCCATGGATGAATGGCAATGGTGATTGGGCAGATGCATACGCCAAAGCAAAAAAATTTGTTAGCCAGCTCACTCTCCTTGAGAAAGTTAACCTTACCACCGGTGTTGGTTGGGAAGGTGAATCTTGTGTAGGAAATACTGGTACAATTCCACGATTGGGTTTCCCGGGACTTTGCCTCCAAGATTCTCCTCTCGGCATTCGATTTAGTCAGTTCCCTTGCAACATGAAGACTATATAATGACTGACGCGTGATGACTAGCTGATCAGAATTCTGCGTTCCCTGCTGGAATTAATGCTGCTGCAACATGGAGTTATGACTTGATTAATGCTCGAGGTATTGCTATGGGCCAGGAACATCGGGGAAAGGGTATCGATGTTCAATTGGGCCCTGTAGCTGGTAAGCAATTTGCCATATTATTCAATGCTGGATCTAATCAGTCTGGAATAGGTCCAATTGGAAGAGTACCGGCAGGTGGAAGGAATTGGGAAGGTTTCAGCCCAGACCCTGTTCTTACAGGAGTTAGTATGATGGCAACAATTGAAGGAATTCGTAAGACTGCTTATCCCTTTTAACAACTTTCTGTCTTCAAAATTTCACATACGAGGATGAATGCTAACAATTTCTCTCTTGCAGAGGATGCTGGAGTCGTCGCTTGCGCTAAACATTTTATTATGAATGAGCAAGAACATTTCAGGGAGCCTGGCCCCGGAAATGCTGCATTATCCGCAAATGTGGATGATAAGACCATGCACGAACTTTATTTATGGTGAGTGTCAAATATATCATCTCGGGATGTAGTTAATGATTGTACAGGCCATTCGCAGATGCTGTTCGCGCAGGTGCCGGTGCCGTCATGTGTTCCTACAATCGTATTAATCAAAGTTATGGATCAGAGAATAGTTGGACCCTTAATTACTTGTTGAAAAATGAATTGGACTTTCAAGGTTTTGGTATGTACTTAGAATTGTTGACATAAGTATAGGCTAATAGCATTTACTAGTTGTGAGTGATTGGTGGGCACAGCATTCTGGAGTTGCTAGTGCATTGGCCGGGCTTGAGTAAGTTTTCTCATCTTCACAGAAGGAATCTGAGCTAATTTTACTTAGTATGACCATGGCTGGAGATCAAAATCTTGCTTCAGGTAACACTTACTGGGGAACTCATCTGACCAACGCCGTATTAAATGGAACCATTCCTCAATGGCGTCTTGATGATATGGTTGTTCGAATCATGTCCGCATACTATAAAGTTGGCAGAGATACAGCCAAAGTTCCAGTGAACTTCAATTCTTGGAATCTCAGTACCTATGGTTATCAACATCCCCTGGCTAACGAAGACTTCACCCAAATTAACCAACATGTCAATGTGCAAGGTGATCATGCCCCACTCATTCGCGAAATTGGTGCAAAGTCGACCGTTCTATTGAAGAACACGAAAGGTGCATTGCCATTGAAAAATCCAAAGACCTTGGCTATTATTGGAGAAGATGCCCATGATAACCCAGGTGGCCCAAACGCTTGTGGAGATCGAGGTTGTAATATTGGCACGCTTGCAATGGTATGCTCCCCATTCAGAACCTGATTGATGAAATCCACTAACCGTGTTTCTTACTTTAGGGTTGGGGTTCTGGCACTGCAAACTTTCCTTATTTGATATCTCCAGTCACAGCATTGAAAGCCAAGGCAGGAGAAGGATATGGTCATAGTTCGACCATCGTTAGAAACGTCAGCGACAATTACGATTTCGCCGTTATCACTGCAGCTGCAACAGGTGCTGATGTAGCACTAGTCTTCGCCAATGCAAATGGTGGAGAAGCTTTTATTACAGTCGACGGCAACCAAGGAGACAGAAATAATCTCACATTATGGGGTAATGGAGATGCTGTTATTGATCTTGTTGCATCTATCAACAAAAACACGATTATTGTCCTCCACACAATCGGACCCGTTATTATTGAGGCATACAAGAATCATCCCAATGTAACTGCCATCCTGTGGGCTGGTTTACCTGGTCAAGAATCCGGAAACTCAATTACAGACGTCTTATACGGTGAAGTTAACCCACAAGCAAAGTCCATCTTCACATGGGGAAAGTCTCGTGAAGATTGGGGTGTAGATGTCGATTACACCATCTCCTCTCCGGATCCACAACAGAACTACAAGGAAGGTGTATTCATTGACTATCGTCACTTCGACGCCAAGAATATCGAGCCATCCTACGAATTCGGTTTCGGTCTTTCATATACCACGTTCTCATACTCTGACTTGCGCATTCAAAGCAAGCATGCTCGCCCTTACACACCCACCAAAGGACAAACATCATCAGCTCCAACATTTGGTAAAATCAATTACAATGCATCAGCTGCCCAATTCCCACCAGGATTCCACAAGGTTCCTCTTTATGTGTATCCTTATCTTGATGGTCCTGTGGTCGCAAATCAAAGCGATCAAGCTCCTCCTCATTCAAAGGATAGCACCCCACAACCTCTTCTCGCTGCTGGTGGTGAACCGGGTGGCAATCCTGGTTTGTATGATGTGCTTTATACCGTTACTGCTACAATCAAGAACACAGGCAAGATTGCTGGAACCGAAATTCCCCAACTTGTAAGCTCCCCGCTACTTTCTCTTCCTCCCTCCCCCCCTATCCCCTCCCCTCCCATACCACCACACAACTACACAACCCACTAACCCCACCACCTAGTACATATCCCTCGGCGGACCCACCGACCCCAAAATCGTTCTCCGCGGCTTCGACGACATGGAGCTCGAACCCCACGAATCCGATACCTTCAGATACGGCATCACGAGACGTGATATCAGTAACTGGGATCCGGTAACCCAAAATTGGTTTATTAGCGAGTATCCCAAGACGGTGTATGTAGGAAGCTCGAGTAGAAACTTGGTGCTTAATGGAACGTTGCAGTAAGGCTGAGAGGGGTATTCGAGAGGTAGGGTGTTGAGTGCTTGGTCCATGGCGGTGAAGAGTAGTATGCAGAAAGATTCATACGTACATGAATTAATTTACTTGATACTTGCAACTTTTAGGGATGATGAACGATATGGTGAAGATATCATGTGCGCTTGTAATTATATGTGGTGACAAATGAGTCATTTCTTGAGCTTTGAGTGAAGCATGGAAAGTCTATTGAACTCTTGAGCCTGTCTGCATAAGCATCAGTAATACAAAAAAATCGTGATTCAGCAGATCCCATGCACCATCCAGTTTTCTCCAGTCCACTGTGCAACATTTTTTCGACAGGAGAGAAATCTATGGAAATTTCCAACGCTGTTGTTGTTTTCTATTTACTAGCTCTAACAATTACTATTGAGGCGAACGTCAAACATGAATCCCTCTGAAGATCTCATCATAAACCTAGTTCATAACTCGCTGGCCTAAACAGGCGTCCTAACAACCAAACACACATTATTTTGCCTTTTCTCTGCTTCTAAGGTCTTTCCGTCCTGCGTCCCTCTACAGCTCGACGATTTCTTTCTCGCAAAACATGGCGTATCCATGGCAAAAAGCTAAAAAGAAACCAAACCCAAAGCAAATTGAATAATCCATCTCGCACTATGTTATTGACATTCCGGAAGCGCGCAATGAAAGCTTGTGTCCTGTCATAAACAACTTCATACTCATCGCCCACTTCCACCGCACGCATAGCTTCGCTCCTTCTCTCTTTACGGAGTCCTTCATTCATACTTTCATAGTCGAGGTTGCGATATCTCGCCGTAGACTCCAAAAAGGATTTTCTCAGATACTGGTAGCCGAGGAGGAGTACTTCTTTTGCCGCAACGAGGCATTGATTGTAAATTCCTGGTACTAATTGAGCCTTCTTTATCACAGCTGCTTCCATATACCGATAGCAGGTGGAAAACACTCCTGCCGCCAAACCAGGGCACTGAAGAACAATGCCTGGTATTAACTGAGCATTCGTTGACACGGCTGGTATCTGTATGATCAACACAAGCAGCAATAAAAGAGCTGCATGAGTCCATCTGAGACGGGCACATAGATTTCCTACCATCTCTTTGAATATGGGAATGTATTCCGTAGAAATAAACCTGACTCTCCTTTTCCATCCCAAATGGAATTTTTCATCTCCTTTATAAACCTCTATTTTATCGCCGAACTTGTTTACTATGTTGGTCTTCATAGCTCTCAAGTTGAAAGGCATGTTACACCATGCCGAGAGATAGATAGTGCATTCTCTGAGTTGACAATTTGGAGCAATGTTCGGGATTTCAGTGATACTTTGTGCCTCTCTGGGTCTGTGAAGTTTGACTCCGTATCCCAAGCCTGCAATAGAACCACGGTATAGATAATAGAAAGCGATGAGAAGGAAAATTGACGATGTTTCGACGGCAAGATAAAGAAGTTTACCAGGACCGACGAGTTGAAAGAACGTAATGTAAGGTTTCAAGATGTACTCGTATAAAATCGAAAAGATGGATTTCATCAACCACAAAAGATTCGATGGACTCGTGAGGAGAGATGATTGCATTAATACCATGAAGCCGAGCACCATCGTAAGAATTTGTGAAATCTCAAATGGAAGTGGAGACATTGTACTCTCGATACTGAGTGAGGCAACCGTTTCCGCAATTTCTTTATTGCTGAATTCTGAGGGGTCACTTTGATGAATGGTTAGCATGAGGAATGTCTTAGTCACGATTAATTCTATTCTGAGAGCAATGAAAACATACCAGACAGCCTGCTCAGCCAGTCCCATGAAGACAGCCCAGAAGCCAGGCTTGGGGCACTGAGTCAGTTCAGCCATCGTGTAGCTTAGACTTGACGTTCGAGTTGATTAAGCTGTGAAGACTATTTTGAACAGGAATGAATTAAACAATATTATTCTACCCAAAGTTATTGTGGATGGTTGAAATGAGAAGATTTAATTAATTGTTGTTCACGAGATTAAGCAGAAGAGGACTTGAATTTTGATATGTATTTTTTTGGGAGAAGGTGATTCCTTCCATTTTATGCTATTTAGATACATGTATGTATATGTATCATTCCTGCCGCTGTGTAAAAACTAAAGCAAAAAGCAAGAGCAAAGAAATAACAAAAGTGAGGGGCAAGAAGAATCAACCATTCCTGCCTTATGCGAACTGAGGGCCATCAGGAAAGAATTTTCTCACAGATATTATATGGCCATGCTACCAGCCTTCCTTGTAGTGACTACACAAGCTCGCGATGTCCCAAATACCTCCACCACTTTTCAATAATCATCCCTTTATCCCCAAAATGCCCCCATGTCTTAATACAATTACAAGATCCCAAGTCATCCCGAAGTGATTTGCCATAACTTTTCATTAATCTTGCGACCCATAGCCCATACCTAGCCCCCACAATCAAGCCTGCGACATCTTCTCAACCTGAACTCCCATGTCGTCAATAGAGTTCCTATTTTGGGCTACTTCGGTTATTCTGCCATTCACTCCATTGACTTCGTAGCATTCGCTCCCTTCTAAGTCTAGCGGGTGCTGAACCATTGCGCCTAGTGGCAGCGAATCTCGAAGCATATGATCTGATTCTCGAAGCCGGAGCACTTGAAGGGCTTGGGTTTTGCTGCTGTGGCGAAGGTGGAGTATAATCGCGGACAGGGAAGCCGCCATCATTGACATCATGCTCGAAATATTCTTGTCCATCATCAGCCTGCGTGTGTTGGCGTCGTCCATCTGGGTCATAGTACACGCCATCGTGACCAACATATCCAGTAGCTGGCTCTTCCCACATTTCGTCATCAGAGGAATCATCCGGTGTGGGTTCAAAAACAAGTGAAGGTGCCGGGCTACCACGAGGGATCTGTATTTAATTTAGTAACAATTCTTGGCAATAGTTAAGTAATGGTGAACCTACCGTGTTTATTGAGCGAACACGCTTTCTGCTGTGTTCCTCTTCACGTTCATCATCTTCTTCGTATGTGCCGAAAGTGCGCTTGCGGCCATACTCGTCATCGGATTCTTCATTCTCGTCGAAGTCCTGGATCATGTGCTTTGTAGCACGGCGATCTGATGAGGCTTCTTGGAAGAGATTATTGACTGTCTCGGCCCACCTCTCCAATGCAGCCTCGTTTCTTCCTGTCTGCATGGTCTCATCTATGGTATCTTTCTTTTTCTTCTCAAAGTCTAGATCCAACTTCTTTCTGGCCCATGCTTTCTTGATTGGATCGCTAGAATGTAAGGGGTACATGCGGCCTGGATCTTCAGCGTATTCCATAAAATTGACGTAGCTGTGTTGTTTTACCTGTTGATTTGGAATGATAGGGACTGCAGCATCTAGAGGGTGGGTAGGTAAAGGATTTGCTAGCTGTTGGACAACTTGTGTGTTGTCAGCAGCATGTTCCTGTCCTTCGAAAATGTTGGCTCCAGTAGCGATAGGCTCTTCTTGGCCATTGGGTGTCATGAAGTTAGACTGATCCTGAGGCAGATTTGTATCTGGCTCTGGAATCTCCTGCTGTTGGAAATCGACTGACTGCTCTACTTCAGCAATCTCTCCTTCTTCGATCACTTCAGCTTGACCATTTGAGATGGTATCATCGCCGCTTTTCTCAGCGTTGTCCACGAGATTTGAACTTTTCTGGTGTTGAGAATTCCATGCTTGGCTTGCTTGAGGAACGTTTGTTTTGTGGACGGCCTCTTGTTGGCCATCTGCGATTGCAGATGGGTCAATTTCCCCAGAATCCGTCACGAGCTCCGTATTTCCTTGGTTCTGGAAATCATGTGGTTGTTGAGCTTGAGCAAGGTTTTCTTCTGCACTCACTTGCTCTTGCCCATTTGGAGCTGCAACATCATCGGATTGCCCCAAAACTGCACTGGGCTGTACAACATTCTGGACGCCGTGGTTCACTCGTTGCTGATACATCATTTGATATGCGTCAGCTAAAACACTAGTCGTCGTATGATAGTCGTATGGAGTATCTTCGGGTGCCTGCTGGGCTCTCGCGAGTGCATACTCAAGTTGTCGGATTCGGTTGGCCTGTTCATTGACCAGATTCTTCGTCTTATCGTGGAAGTACTCAAGTTGCTTTTGTCTAAGCATTGTCCAGCGAACATGTTCTTCAACGACCAGCTTGTGAGGGACTGCAGCCAGCGAGCTTTGTCTTGAATGCCATTTATCCATGATGGCACCTCCATCCAGTTTGAGTTCTCTAAATTCAACCAAGTACTCTCTGTTCAGGAGTTTCTGAGTTCTCGCAATTTCGTTCAGGCGTCTGACATACAATGCTCTCTCCTTCATGACAGCTTCACGTGTACGCATCTCCGAAGGATCATGTGCGCGGTTGATGACTTTCTCATAGAGAGCCATAACACGTCTATATTTGCTGTCTTCCTGCCTCATCTTTGTCTCGTGATATTCTTGTAATTCGGTGAGTAAATCCTCAACCATCGCAAGCGTTTCATACTCAGGATCATCCTCGTCATAGGGAGCTGGTTCCTGAGCATTGAAATTTTGGATTTCATCTCGCAGGGAAATTGCTGGAAGATCTGGATAATAGTTTTTCTCTGGATCGGCAAGATATGGATGTGGTTCCTGTGAAGCAGTTAGAAAAAGCGATATGTTTCTGGGAGTGAGGGCGAACTTACGATGTATTTAAGCTCTTGGTTCTCCAAGGCGTCCTCGAATATCTCCTCGGCAGCATCGAAGAATATATCTTCAACAGTTTGTGAGGCGGCGTCTCTTGGTCGAGAAGAAGTAGACATTGTGATAATCGATGTATTTATAGTTAATGATGTAGTAGATCCGATAAGTATCTTGTTAGATATTGTAAAGAAATGATGTGTTGGAGTCTTGGAATTGTAAGTTAAACTCTCTCTGTTATCAAGTCAAATCGATGTCAAGAAACTTATTGTAAAGAATCAGAGTCAAACTGGCGCGAAGAAATGCTTTTAAGTTAGATGAAAGATCATATTTCAGTACGCTCTCATATAGTACAGCGACGCTGGCTGTTTGTGAGTGATTAGCGACAATGAAAATGCCGTATTATTCAACACGGTCAATTTGAGAATCATTCTATTTGCCTTTCGAGCATACGGCGAGGCTTCGTACTGGTTGAGCTTGATCATGGTGGCGGGTAGCCATATGATTCACCACTTTTGCTTCAACAGCAGTCGGAGTTTTTATTGACACGGTTGTAGATAATGTTGATGATTGGGACAGGTGTATGGTAGAATGAGAGAACTGAGCAACAACGAACGAATGAAAGAGGATTGATATCGAAGATGAACTTTGAGATATATATCAAGAAAGACACCTGTGGTTGGATTTGCGGAAACCCTTGAACTGCCAAGTGGGACTTATTCGCATCCGAATTCTGAGAACGACAAAGGTCGCTGAAGTAGTTTTGTATCTCCAGTCCACCTCACAGGTCTGTATATATATTGAAGTGTCTCAAAAGCTCTCTGTATCACATTTTGAAACCATGCGCTAATTCATGATGGGATATTTTCTCGAAGACGAAAAGTAATCGGCATAGTGCCTTAATCCAAAATCATGCTTGTTAATATGAAGTTTGATGGCAGAATTAAGTACATCGCAGGTCTGACTATGGCAACCATGAAGGAAATAAGATCTTGAAAGAATTGGTCGTGGTATCAATGTAAAGGAGTACAACTAATCATATAATATTCTTGAACATTGTATCTATCTGCCATCAAGGAAATACACCAATCATGTGAGTCATTAGTCATACACCACTAATGGCGACGCGCACGTTTCGCTGCTCTCTCTTCCATCTCACGATCCTCATACTCTTCGAGTCTACGCTTAAAAACTGAAGGCTCCCATGCTCCATCCATCCTGTTGAATACCTCTCCTTGTCTTGCATGCATCTCCAGCACATCACTCCAGTTTATTTGATCACTCAACCTCATTTTGAGCAGATCAACTCCATGATTCAAATAATCTGCCCGAGCTCTCGCCTCAACTAGATCTCTTTTCACCAATGTCATTTCTTCTCTTTCCCTACCCAGATTACTCAGCAAAGCACTGCAGTTCTCTCTCGCAATATTCCGTTGACGTCTTTCGAGGATAATCGCTTCACGGTGAGCCCTGAGATGGGCTTGAAGATTTCGAACTCGAATTCTTTCATCGTTTCGTTGTTTGATCGCACGATTCATGGTCTGATTTTGTTCTCCCAATACACCCTCTCTCACTCTTCGAAGATGCTTATAAGCTTCTTGAAAGTGATCCATGCGGGTCTCAAGTAACTCATTGTCGGCCTGAAGATAAACCAATCTGCCTTCCAGTTCCGCCTTCTCTCCCAGTAAATTTTGGAGACGATTTTGTGTCTCTGAGTTGTTCGCCCGCATCTGTTGTTCGGCCAATTCTGCTTCGAGTTCCCTGCGATCCTTCTGCCATTCCTGTGAGATTGCTCGCGCTTCCTTCGCAAGCTTTGAGAAGGTGTCGGTGTATTCGGTTTCAAGACGTTCCTTTGCCCGAGAACATTCATTAATTCTCTCCAGTACCAAATCTTTCTTTCTCTTGTAATCAGAACCAGTATAAATATTTTCTGGCTCGTATAAGGCTTCTGTGATAGCCCAAAGCTTTTTGAGCGTCATACTAATAATGTGGTCTTCTAACTGGATATCGCGTTCATGATCCTCATGTAACTTCGAAAGTTTTGCGCGAATAGCCTGAAGTTGAATGTATTCCGGAGCATCATGACGGAGATTTTCGTCTGTAACAAAGATGATGATGTCGTCGTTAAGAAGGGCTGTAGGTAGTACAGGCCAATAATTCCATTCTGGATCGTTGACAAATCTATTGGTCTTTGCCTCTGTTAGAAAGGATGCCTTTCATAGAGGTAAGATCAAATTAATCAGATTACTCACAGCCAAACCGATACCACAATTATGGTTCTCGAGAGCATCAAAATATTCTTCGATTTCTTCTTGTGGTAAGTCGGCGGGAGCATCGTACCATGTATCTTCGTCACCGAAAATGTGATCGGGGTGGTAGGGAGATTTTAGCATGTCGGAAAAGGTTGAGGAAGCCATCGTAGAGATTACCAAATTGTTCTGGATGTAGGAAGTTTCTCGCAGAGATGGTCGTGGGTAATCAAATCAAAAAGGTTGTAGTCGGGCACAAGAATTATTTGGCCAGCGATACTATACCAAGTTCCAGAATTCAATTTAGCGTGGTTTAGATTTATAGCGATTCGCTTAACCAATAAGAAATCAAGAGCAATTCCATTACGGGCTAGCGTGGTTTGGCTCGCGTATTTTCAGGAGGACTGTTGAGAGTGAACGGGCACAGCGCATGGACCATTGAGTGAAGTTAGAGAAAAAAATGAAATTTGCTTTCTTCAAGATCAAAGATTAATTAACTATTCTTGCAGAATAGATGACAAAGAAAAATCCCAATAGTGGCAGATTAGATGTCAGCCTCGTATACCGAGAAATTTTGCAAGCGGTGAAATAGTATTTGCATTTATGTTGCTTTGGTATGAAGCAGGTATACCACTAATATGGATATTTTCTTGTGAGAAAGATATGTACTTGTAGATCCGTGGTTGCAAGTATTCATATATCATGAGATTGTTTGCTTGTTTAATGCATCGAACTACAGCAAACGTGAAAATCCTACAAATAACTGAGTAGAACCCAAATTGTTTGCGCCAGAAGTGGGAGAGATTGCGGTGAGTAGAATGATGTTCTATGAGATTTGCTTCTATCGTCGCTATACTTAGGATAATTGAACTTGTGGTATCATATTTACCAAATATTTACTTTCCAGCTCATGAATGATCATTGAAGTGAGACATAGGCACATAGTTATCATGAAACTTCAGAATATCACTGCATTGCCTCAAAATATGCTGATATCATCGAAATATCATTCTATCTATGATCTACATTACTTATATTCATGACATGAGACTTAGAACGGTCTGGAATTACGTGAGTGAAGAAAAGAAACATCTATTACGAAGGAAAGAATATGAAAGAAAGGAAATATCATTCTCTGTGCCAACACATGAACGGCCACACCTAAGTGCTTCCATATGTTAGGATAGCCTGCCAAAAAGCCATCAGGTGATCATATATCCTTCTCAAGTATGAATTTTCCAAAGAAAGAAGGTGAGACATGCGCCAATCACACTGCAGCTTATCGACAAGATGACAAAATCTCGTTCCTCCACTTAATGAACACTATCATGGCCTATCGTATTCAAGGGAGAAACAGGGTACAGTCTACTAGTAGTCCAATCAGTTCACTTATTTCACAAACACTAAAATCAAAAGACTCACACCAAGTGCACACAAGCACCCAGAATCAGAATTCCAACTCTCGTTGCTCTGCTTCAGAATTTCTTTGCAAATCTCTCCAGTATGGAATGCACACTTTGTAATCGCGCATGCCAGAGCATCTTCCGCAAGGAGTCTGACGATCGCAGTTCTTTTTCATTTGCACACACGAGGCACAGCGAGGAGGTTGCTTGGGTCCAAAACGCGATCTGGCAGAGGATGAAGACGCCGTCTTGGCACGTTTGGGAGGAGGCATTGATGGACTGGAAAGCGATGGCTCTAATGAACCGCCAACCAGGTTACCGGTTGTGTCAACATTTTGTTCTGGTACAGTATTGCGTATGGATAGATTATGAAACATCTGCTCGGTATCAGGTGGTGGCATTGAGGTACGTTTGTTGTTCTTGTTAAGACTTGGTACCCACTTCTTTGAGTGAGCCTTGCGCTTATGGAGTCGAAGTTCTTCCTGGCCTTGTACTTTCGATTCCTCCTTTGGCGGAGAAGGCGGCATTTGGTAACCCATTTCTACAAAGTAATTGGTCATAGTCGTATCTATTGAGAGAGCATCTACTGCTTGGTGCCAGTGTTCCTCATCTTCTGCCTCCTGTTCCGCGGTGAGTTGAGGAGAATCAGTCCCACCATCTTCACTATAGTCTCTATCTTTATCGTCATCAACATCAACATCCATAGCCATCTCCCCATCCATTTTAGCACTCATGCCATTGTTGACATTAATATTTCTAGCACTTCTTCTGAGTACCGTCGGTACTAATGGCACACCCCTATGTAGTTTCTCAAGTTGTTCGTTGAAGCTGGTGAACGAATCACGAATAAACTGAATATTCTCCTCGGCGATCACTGTCGGATATTTCTGACTGACTAACTGCTCAAGGAATTCACCTCGACGATATTCTGTCTTGGCTTGATTGGCTGCAGAGGATGCGGTGAGGGACTGAAACTGGGGTACCACATCAGATAGTCTGTGTATGGCGTTGCTGGGTTCGTCTGTCGGCTGAACAGGCGCACGGCGGGAGGATTGCTTCATTTTAAGGAAGGAGGGGTAATATGCGCTTATTCGCTTTTCGATAGGCCCCTGGGCAAGGTTCGATTTGTGGCACAAGAATATGACTGACCGCAGCCTTGTGAAATAGCAAAGGTGCGAAAGCGCGTTGTTGTGATTGTTGTTGTGAATGTTTTTTTCGGCAGTTATTTAAGTTACCTAGTTCGACGCGTTGAATATATTCACTTTCAAATTAAATTTTGTGGGAACATTGAAATTACCTCAATACAGTAAAAGACGAAAGAGAAAAAGAATATTATCAAGCAGAAATGACTTTCTCGTGTCTTCTGATACAGCAATATATGCTTTGTGAATAAAACAGTGTATTTCCTTGGATAGTGTACATAACGTGATCAGGTATCAAGTAGATTTGGTGATAGCCTCGTTGATATCGTCTGATGCACGCCGATGAAATGGTTTCAATGTCGGCAGAACCACTTGGATTTAGTTTATAGAACATTATCATGTCGCGTGATGAGATTCAACATCCGAATGCTCGCTTTTGCGCTATCTGGGCCAGAATCCATGATTGACTATAAAAAGAAAAAGTTTCACGTAGGCCTCGAGATTCCTAACTGACTTTTATGTATCAATATAACGTCAGAAGTCTTTGCACCGAATCAAGATTTAGAAGTGAGTCTTAAGAAGTCGTGATCAGAAGTTCATAGCTTGAAAGTACTAAACTAGTGTCGCTAACCCTTTAACTATAATGACTGTGAGTGCGAGTAACATCAACACTCTTCTTGAAAGAACTTCTGAATTGACCCTCAAAGCACTTTACCAAAGCAAATAAACCCTAGACCATAATTGTGATAGAAAGCATTGGAAGCCGGTATTTCGAGCAACGATCTAGTCTACCTCTTTTTACGAGAAATAGGATCCTCCACATCCTCCATTACACAATTCAATTTTCTCTTGAAGCCTGTTAGTGTCGCCTTTAGCTTCGTGTTCTCATCAATCAAGGTCTTATGTTCGTTCTCGAAGCTCTCGGTTTGATGGTCCAAATTCTCTAGAGCCTCGTCTCTCTCTCTTTTGCATGCCTTCAGTTCGTTCTTCAATGCAACAACACGCTCTCGGTATGTATTGTCTTTCTTCTTGAGAGAGGTCAAGACATTGAGAGCTTTATCTGTGGAGTTGCGTGAAGTCTCTAAACTGTTGGTGATCTCCTCCAGCTTACTCTCATTATCTCTGGCTCGTCCCACCTCCTCTCTCAGTTCTGAAAGCTCAGCCTTATTCTTATCAACGTCGCAGATCAATTCGTTGTTTGTAGCCTTTACTTTCTCATTCTCCGCTAACAATTGCGCAATTCTGAGTTTTGAATCTTCAATCTCTTTCCTGCCATCTTTGTCTTTCGCGGACCATTGTTGCTGACCACTAGAGCCTCCTGCTCCATCTTCTGTGGCAATACACTCGAATACACGTTCGAGAAAGGAGATACATTCTCTGAATTTATCAAAATTTTCATGACAGTCTCTATTTCGTAAAATCCTGCGGATTCGAGATAGCACTTTTTCGATTATGAGTGATTCGTTAGGTGCATTGGGTTGTCTATCATTCTTGATGTTTTGGCCCCCAGTGGCCCCAGTGGCATCTTCTCGAGCTACAATGATTTCCTTATTCAAGGCCTTTTCAATCATTTCGCGCTGGCTTTTGGTGTAGCGTAACTTAATGATGAGGTGATCTGCCGACATGAGGCGGGGTTCGAATTGTTCAATGGACGTGAAAGTCGGTCAATGATAAGAATCTATAGTGAAAAAGTCAATATTTGTCTTAATGAAGTATGATATCTGCTTTACCAACCTGACTGTTAATGTGGGAAATTGAGATTTAAGAGTAGACGAGAGTGTTGTCTAGAAAATCAATCTTTGTATATTCTTTGACTGCAATTCGGGCGAGTATGATTTGTTCGAGAAAGAAATTTAATGGTAGATTAATAAGAGTGAGTTAATAACTCCACGAAGATTTTTATAAAGATTATTTATCTCCTAAAAAAGAAATGGAGAAGATATTTTGAGGATTCTCAGAATGGCGTAAAGTGAATCCGTGTCGTCAAACGCGGGGTCAAGATCAGTCTACATCACATAGATACCTGCAATTGCGCTCTGCACTAGATGAAGAGAGGTTTTATCACATTCACATCAACTATGCGTTTTGACTTTCGAGACTACGTATATGAGCTTTTCCCATTGATGTTATGTAATATTCTGTGGAGAATGCCTTTCCCAGCTGTGACCACGAATCGCAAAAACATATTGACGCAATTCCTAGCAAGTAACGATAATGATTGCTCGACTCCATAGACTTCTGCCTCCAACCCTAAATGATAACCTAGCAGCGCCGTTAAAGAATTCTAGTGAAAATTTAGCATAGGAAGGATCTTGTAATCTCGACATGACTCACTTCAGATAAAAGAGATCAACGAGTTTTCCCCACAGACTAAATCTAATATCCCAAGAGTCCAGAAGACTATTCAGAACACCGAACAAGTTAGTATACTGTAGAGTAGGTCTAAAGCCCATTTCTGAATTGTGCTTGACATGTGCTTGGTTGAAGACTCACCCATGCATCATTGAATGCCCTCAAAATGATTATTTCACATCGTTTTGGCCAACCATTCTCCTCAAAGAAGTTCTGACCAAGGTTGAGCTGCTTCCTAACTCGGCGCTTGATCATGGAAGCTTTGGCTGTTTGTTTATGACTGATGTACATCTGGTTCGTGGTAGTGATTAGAGCTTGTCGAATTTCCTCCATGTCAGGGGCTTGAAATCTTGACATTGGTGCAGTCATAGTGCCATCACTGATAGCCTGCTTGCAGCTCTCCAGACCAGCTGAATCATCAGAATTGAATGGAATTTGGCTGGCGGCCTGCTGAAGTTGAGCTTCCTCTTCAGCTTTTGCCTGAGATTCTGCTGCAGCTTTTGCTTGGGCCTCTGCTTCAAGTTCGGCTTGAACTTTTGCTTCAAATTCTAATTTTTGAGTCGCTGCTATCCGCGCTGCCTCCACAGTTGCCTCTGCTTGCTTCCTTGCCTCTTCTTCTTCGGCTTTCTGACACCGCAAAACAGCTATTATGGTACGAAATCAGAATCAGTCAAGATATGATAGTAAACAAGAATGCTGATATACTCACAAAGTCGCATTTCCTCTTCCATATCTACCGGAGGTCGTGAATTTAAGCTTAGATACTCTTTGCTCACTCGAAAGATCAAGGTCAACTCCCCCGGCTCTCTTGTTACAATCCGCGGTTTTTTGGACCCGTCGAAAAACGAACCCTCGACTATGTGAACAGGAATGGAGATTATGAGCTTTCTTGGCTTCTTCTTAAGGATCCTTGAGCCTCCCATATTGGTAGTATTCGATCTGCTGTCATAAGTATTGGGAAAATCGACAGATGCGCGAGATGGATCGACTGTGGTAAGACGAGATGGTTTAGCCATTCGGGAACGGTGGCACCTGTCATTGCTCAGTTCAAGAGCAGCAAAACAAGCTCGAATCTTATTGAAATCAGAGCTCAGTTCTTGCCAGTGATTGAAGAGATCAACAGATGGAGATTCTGCGCTAAAGTAATCCAACTTGGTCTGAGAAAAAATTAGTATCGCCGTCCCAGAAGTGGAGAGCCCGCACAAACAAACCTGAAAATTTTGAAACTCAACGCAAGACTGTTTGAAAACCCAAATCAACCGTGTAAGCTCTGCATCATCCACTGCTTTCTTTTCCATGCCCTTTAGTATACGAAGTCGCAACCGCCACTGCTCGACAAGCTCATTATATGAAGCTAAAAAAGGGGTAAAGTTGTTCGTGGCCATTATTAAGGATAGGTTGTCCGTCAGGAAGAAATTGAAAAATATTTGCGACAGCGTTCTGGAATCTAAGCTCGGATTTTAAGTTCTATCAAGACGTGCATGATTATATATTCACTTTATCTTTAAAAATCGTTCGATTCCCCGCGCTCTTATGGATTAAGACGACGAGCAACAATTCCATACAATCCAAGGAAGGGAAGGGGCATCATGGAGCCTTGTCAAAATATGGAACTCAGCTTCCACTTCAAAGCATGATTTTTTTATGAGAACGTTATATGAAGTGAACAGTCAATTTAGAGCTAAATCGACTGTGATATTTTGGCATCTTTTCACTATCTTCATGATTCACTGCGCATATGCCACCAGGTTTATCTCAAATATCTCCAAATAACAGCTCGTCGGATATCTCTGACAGTGTGTGACACCCATCAGGCTACCGAAGAACGATCATACTAGGGCTCCGGGATTGTTGTGCACGTTGATGAGAGACAAAATGTAACAACTGCTAAGACATTGAATCTCGAGTTAGTTGAGGGGTCCAACATCTAGACCCATGGAAATACCGGATACCTAGGTAACTTTCTTTTAACAGCAGCGAGCAAATGCAGTGACAAATGAACGGTCGTTTTCTGGTGCTCCAACAAAACTGACGACTCGACGTCTCACAAACCATCAAGATTATGCATGTGACCCTGTTGAGAAAGTAAGATCCACGTGACTCATGCAAGCCTCTCGACATTCTTGTAAGGCTTGGTTTGTCTTCTGCATTCAAGCCGTCGCCCTATTGCAGGGTCTGTCTTCAAAATCATAATTATAAGATACCAGCTTATTCCCACTACCATTTCTCGAAGTTTTGGCACCCGTTTTTCTGTTCATACGCAGAACTTCGTTCACCGATCAAACTCGCTTGCTCGCCTCACTTTTTTTGTGGCTGCTTATTCTCAGAACTTCTCTCCAATAAGATGGAGAGTGACACCCGAAGCCCTGCAGGGCGATCTCTTACTTTGGAATCATTGGATTATTCCAGGTAAGTGGCAAAAAAAAAGACACGCTAATTTTAGGGCTACTTTGGACATGTACTAAATGAGAAAGTGTACGACTTCGGTGCTGCAGCAGACCATAATGCCGAGCTCTTTTGGGGGAAGAATAACGATATTGACGAGCAAGCATATGACTTCGGTGCTGCCGCAGATTATAATACCGATCTTTTGAAGAGAAAGAATAACGAAACTAGTGAGCTAGCGTTACCAGAGTCCTTAGACACTACGCTTCTGAGCACTTCATATGCTGCTACACTTGTACCAGAGCCTCAGGCTTATATGCGGGTCAGCTTCGACTCAGGCGAATGGAAGATTTTTCCGGCAGAACCAAATGTCGAGGTATCGATGGCTGGCTTCATAGATGCTGGTGATCTAAGTGAACAATTTCCCCCAACCCCATTGGTCAATGATGAAAGAATTCCCGGCCAGATAGCCACTGCACCGTCATCTTCACCAAGTCCCCGAGAATTACCAGGAGAAACTCATGGGTAAGCATCAATGACATGTAGAATCGGGATGTTTGCTAAGACATGAAATATCAGATCTCACGACGTTGCTCTAAGAGGGCAAAAGGGCAGACTGAGTTGCGACTACCCAGGGTGCAAAAAGACTTTTCCGCGCAAATATGAGTAAGTAACCTGACTCGTTGCAATAATATCATTCTACGTCTACTCATCGATTCTTCCGATTTTCCTGGCATTACAAAAAGCGAATGTATAGCTAATGAAATGTTGTTCAAGACTCAAGCGACATACCAAGAATATCCACACCCAAAACTTCCAGGTAGTCTGTCCTGTTTACGGCTGTCATCGAACTACGAAGCCGTTTAAAAGAGCAGACAAGTTCATGGAACACTTCCGAAAACATGATAATTCGCGAAGTTATCGGTGCCTAATCGAGAATTGCCAGTCTGCCCCCTTTGAAATCCCAGGCTTGAATGATCATCTGACCAAGGGACACCACATGGACTACGACACCCAGCCAAATCTTGACTTCATACATTATGCAGTCTTTGGAAGTCGCTCCGTTCCATTTTGGCTCTATCGCCTGCGTTTGAGAGGTCGTGATACCTGCCCATTGGCACCAAATGGCTGTACTTGGCGAGTCACAGCTGATGATCAAGAGGACATCCACAAATACAAGATGCAAACACACTTTCTTACTCATGAGCTTTCTGATCGCCGACAAGAGATAGAACATCTAAGAAACCTCTTTAAAGACGCTGGCAATCGATATCTGGACGATGGAACAAAGAATTGCATGTTATGTTCGTTCCAGGCCAGCGGCTACTTCCACCGAGAGGTTCTTTTCGAACACATGGTGAAAGATCACTCTCAAGAAGAACGTGGTTCAGTTCTTGGAGAAACTCGCCAGATCATTGTCAATTTCATATATCTGTGGTATCACTATCCCAGCCTGAAACATTTGAATGTCATAGTACTTGCAAAGGAGTGCAGAAGAGCTGGCCTTGGATTTCTGATGTGGCAACAACGCCTTCTCGGTGGTCTCAAGGACAATTGATTCTCAGCCTGTAATTAATTGACGTGTCATACTCGCAACCAGTATCCATCTTATGCGCGACGGCTGTTTTCTCATGGAAATTTTTCTTGGTTTCGGAATTGCGGAGCTATTCTGGTGCTTCAAGAGTGCCCCGCTGGTCTCTTAATTTTTCCTAGTTTGATCTTCTCTACTATTCAATGACCTTTGTAGTGATTTACCTACATGACATATCACACTTTCCTATGTATCCAGTTTGATTTGTTATTTCGGTTGTTGGATCTACTTTTCTTCGTTCCATAGCAACGAAAGACCAAAAAAATATGTATCCACTTTGTTTACTTATTTCGTTGGACGAATCTATTTTTCTGCGTCTCATAGCAACAAAAGACAAAAAAAAGGGAGGGGTTTCACAAATTCTTGATTTTCTGATTTATCTTTGGACATGCACTCAATGTTAGCTTGATAATACTACATCGTTCATTATTCAAACATTTTTACTCTCAAACTTATGCATTTGCAACAGTCTGAAATATAAATATGTAGAAGATTCTCATTGCCAAGATTTTTCATTATCATATGTCGGTAGGTATCTAAAGCCACAACAAATCCTCCCTTTCATTTTCCAGACCGTTGGGAAGAAATGGGAGAAAATGCTAACTGGCGTCTCTAACAGGGGAAAGTGAAGAAATATTGAAATCCCCTGAATAACCAGTATCTAGGAAACTGTCACATCCAAGGGTAGTTCAATCTCTAAACAGAACCACCAGAAACAAAACCAAACACACATTGAGTCCTTTAAACACTACATGTTCATGCCCGTCTCCGCTTCCATCTCTCTTTCATCCTCAGAGTCTAACGATGGAGATACCAAATTGCCATGTTCATCGCCATGTCTTGTAGCCTTCTCAATTGATTCTCCACCATCTCCAGCGTGTCCAGCGTGTCCAGCATCTCCAGCATCTCCAGCATCTCCAGCATCTCCATCATTTCCACCACCTCCATCATCTCCACCCTCAACTCCCTTATTCCCCTTCGCAGAAGGCAGACGACCACTCCGAGGATTATTCCCAATCACCTGATAGTACCAATTTTGATGCTGATAAGCATACCCATCCGGACCCTCCAGATTTCTCCTCAACCAAGTCATCTTCTCAACAGCAACCCCGACAGCGTCCTCCAAATTCTTGAAGAAAGGCTTTTGAGATTCCTTGAATCCCTGCAGATCTTTTATTTCTTCTCCTTTCTCGAATCTCTTGGTGGCAACCAGGAAACTGACGATTTGTTGACGGACTTCGAAGAGATAGGGAAGATCGATGTCGATTGAATTCCAATGAGCGGCATTGGGGCTGGCGTCTCCGCTGGACATGAAGACGCTGTAGAGACGTTGGTAGTCGGAGGTGAGTTTGAAGAGTCTATCTCGAAGCTCTTCGGCTTTTTCGGAAGGGATGTGGTCGAGGGTAGTAGTGGGAGCTTGTGTCGGTGGTTGTGGAGCAGAGTTGGTACTGGGGTATGGAACATCTTGTGTTGATCGGTGGTGCTGTGTGACAGCTGGGGTTGATATAAATTGTCGTGTGGCAGAGCTAGTGTTGGTAGGTGGATTAGCCTGCGATGATACGGGAAACTCTGGAGCAGATCTAACGTTGGCAGGTTGGCTAGCCTGTGATGATGAAGGTAATCGTGGAGCATTTTTCCTATTGGATTTTGGAGCAGCTGATGCTAACGGAGGGGGTCGTTGGGTGAAGTTATTTTTGGTCGGTGGGACAGCATGTGCTAATGAAGGTAGTTGCTGATTAGAGTCGACCTGATTTATTCTTGAGCTTGCTCCTCGAGGATTTGGAGTAGGAATGAAAAGACGGGAACCATGGCTGTTGCCATCACCATCTTTAGCGTAACTTTGCTCCTCCCAAATGTCTGGACCCAAAGGATTGGCATGAGCTGCACTATCATTCCTGGTATTACTATATGTCGCGTAGCTCTGTGGTCTCCAGTCAATTTGCTGTAGGGAGCTGCCATGAACTTGACTCAGAGGCTCTCCTGGAAGTGGTTGCCACTTGAAGGGGTCGGCAAAACGGTTTTGTGGATCAGGCCTCTGAGATGGTAGACTTGGTAAATTGAAAGGAGGTACAGACTCTGGGTTCTGTCCTGTGGTAACGTCTCGGACTTGTTGCTGGTCATCATTCATAGATGAATGTTGTGGAGTGTTGTCCGAGATAGGAGGTGCAACAGGTAGTCTTTGATCAAGTTGAGCTGTGACAAGAAGAGTTCCCTGTGGTCTGGATTGTAGAACTTTAGGATTTCCCGAAACTTTCCTATCCTTGTGAGTGCCAGAACCGTTCTGGTTGGGTGGTGTAGACATTTTCCGATCAGTATATGGTACAGAACAAGTAAACTCTATAACAATTGACAATGTTAGTCGAATAACTCGAAGATAATTGGCATTCACGTTGAATGAGGAAAGAATCAATAAACTTACCTAAATGTACAACTTGATGTAATGTTGTGAAATAGAAAATGTGTTATTCCAAAAGCTGCTTCTGTAGACAGAAAGTAAAAACTGATCATGAATTTTACATTTTGTGCTCGGGAAGTGAGCCTAATATAGACAGATTCGAGTGAGATTTTGATTATTTGGGTCACGATGGTGAATATCTTCTTCATCTTGGGAGCGCCTCGGGAATTTGATGAAGAAATCAGTAAATGAGTAACAGTATAACAAAGAAATGAGTAAATAGACAGATGATTCGATTCGAATTTACTAGCACTACTATGAATAAATGAGCAATTATATTGAGAAATGAGCAATCAAATGAAGAAATGAGATATTGAAATCTCATCTCCAATGTGAAAGTAGAAAAAATATCTAGTTAGATGACTTTTCAAAACACTAGCATCAGTTTCTTCAAGGGAGCAGAAGTAGTCGGCCGCTTAAAGAGCCGACTACGATTGCTAGTACCCGTCTAGTTTGATAAAATATGAATTAGGTGTATAAATTTTATATATGCAGAAAGAATAATTAAGAATATATTGCCTGATATTGACAAGAAGGAAGAACTACTGAGTAAAGTGATCCAGATATATAGCCAGTCCTAGTCACACAAGTTCATTGTTACTCATAGAAATCATCACTTGCACAAACTCTGTAGAGATATTATAATGTTTCTCCAATAGCTTGCCCTGAGTCAATCCATATACTTCGAGTTCCAAAATGGATGCTAATGGCAAAAGACAAACAATCATAACAAAAGAAACAAAAGACTGCAGCAAGGCGACTTGCCCATGTTTTGGCTCCATAGACAACAATGAAAATCAGGACAAATCTATGACTACTTCATGAAGAAAATGCTCCATTTGGTATTTGTTAGTTCAAGAAGTGTTCAAAATGATGTCAGACCGATTGTTTTACAATTTTATCTCCTTATTAGGACTTTCAATTTGTGTTTGATAGAGGACATCAAACCCAAACAAAATCTTCAGTAACAAAATTTCTCTTCTAGCAACAAACAGACTAGGTCCACTAACTTTCTGTTTTTCAACAATCAATCGTTCTACACTCTAAATCGAGTAAGAATTGCACAAAAGAGCTATCAATGACAATAGAAAGCAAACTGGAACTTGAGCTGGTGTTATGCAAACTACATCTCCATTCTACTAAATTCTGTATCCACTTTCATCATGGGACCTGGTAAACTCTTCGCTCAACGGAGGGTTGAGTTTGCTTTGACACATCAAACAGGACCGTTGATTTATACTTTGTGAATTAAGCTACCTACCGTTGAGTATCTTCCAAAATTAGTTTGCAAAGTAGAAGGCCACACAAATATCGCTCAGCCAGCTTGGTTTGTGATGGATGGCACGTAAAGGGAGAGTGAAGGGGGGAGTGTTCTAGATACTATTACATCGATCAGGAAGGTTCTGGGGCTTGATAGAAAGTCAAAATTCGGTAAGGAGAAGAAGACCAAGGGAACACCAGGGAGAAACTGAGAAGATATCGGGCTGCAATCTCGGCGCAAGTCCGTTCATGTCGATACTCGGGAAGTAGCATCGTCATATGATTGAGCAGCCATAGGAAGAGACTTTGAAAGCCAACCTAAATAATTTCATTCTTCCAGCCATCTAAACCAAGTATCCCACCCTCGGTTCTGGGGTCGATTGGCCATTTTCTAGCCGCCAGTATATCCAAATCGCTCCTCCAGCCAGCTTCCCACATTTCGATACCTGTCCACCCAATCATAGCTGCATTATCTGTACAGAATTTTGGAGGTGGAAACAATAACCTCATATTCTTATGCCCCCAAACATCTAGTAATGACCTCAATATATGCTTCAGATACTGATTTGCAGCAACACCTCCTGAGACAACGAGGGTTTTTGTTTCCTTCAAATCTGGGCGCTCAAGATTTAAAATCACTCTAGAAGCAAGGTGTTCAAATGCGATTCTCATAGTCTCTTGAGCAAGTAATCTCCTTTCTACAACATCCATTTCTGGATTACGGTTCATAATGCGCTTGATTTGGCTTCCGACACCAGAAAACGAGAATTCTGAATTGTAAGATTTTAATGGACGATGACCAGTACTCATGTAGGGTGGTGTTAATGTCCATTCATACTTTGTTGGCCTTGGAATCTGTGCAATACTCTTTTGAGAGGGCTCGTAATCATATGTGGAATTGGGAGTAGGAAATGCGAATTCTTCCATAACACGTCCATACATGACATCCGATGCAGATTCAATTACAGAAGCTGGTAAAATATCTCGTGCTGTCTTGTCAACCATGTCTCCAACCGCAAGATCCGAGGTTGTTGCCAAGATTTCGTGGTCGCAAAGTTGACGAGAATGGACAAGCATGGTGTGTCCACCAGACACCAACAAAGAGAGGAATGGATATGAAGGATCATTCTCATACTTTTCGTTTCCAGTTTTGTTTCCCGCTTCAAGGGCGGAAACCATTCGTGGCGTTAGAGCATGCGCCTGCATATGGTTCACACCTAATAGAGGGATTTGCCATGCCACAGCCAAACCTTTCGCAGTATCAATACCAGTGATGAGATTCGCTCGCATCCCTGGGCCTCGGGTCACGGTTATGAAATCTGGCTTTTTGTATGACTTAGGTCCATGATGTGATGCGACGGCTATAGTGTTCTCAAATGATGCACCCGTGGAGTCTTGTCGAGGTAGAGTCCTGATAGCTTCTTTCACCAATTGTGCTAAGTTCTTCTGATGAGACTCATGTGCTGCGATAGGCCACACTCCTCCAAATGATCTGTTGTCCGATGTAACCTTAGAATTGAAGTGTAAGGTGGCAGAATTATTTTCATGCTTCTCTACAATGGAAACGCTTGTATCATCGCACGAAGTCTCAATCGCCAGCGTCAGGAGAGATCGTTTGGGAGTGCGACATAATGAACTCTTCGTGTTGCAAACACGCCTGGAAAGGGGACATAGTGACTTCATAAAGTACAAGTCCAATTCTGAGGTAATATTGGAGGTCGATCTTGAGAATAGATTAGAGGCTCGAAGGAAAGAGAGGTTGAGGCAAGGCTGAGCCTGATATCTTGAGCCACAGAATGCTGGTGGGGTAGCTTCAGCCACAGCCAAACTTTCCTCGTGCAGCCGCAAAGTCGACCAACGGCATCGTCATCAGAGGCAATACAGCCCCGTTCAGCCTCGCAGTAATATAGAGGCCATTGCCTTTCTTGGCTTATTGGAAAATACCCTGTGTTTACATTCAGATACCGGTATCATCACCATCGGTGGAACCTTTGATAAGGTCGATAAATATCTTTCGAGCCCGAGAATGATCAGAGTCAAACAATATCCTTTACCTAGCCAGGTAATTACTGCGACGAAACCAATCGAAAGATTATGATGCGTAATGGGGAACCTCTGGTCTCCCAAATCCTGAGTGGTTCATCACTTCACATTGAAGCCGATGGCATACGATCGAAAGCAAAGGCAAAAGCCAAACGCCTGTTGAGGATTGACGGTAGCAATTTCACATCCGAAGATAGTGAAGAGGACGAATTTTTCGACGCTGTAGTGGAGGAGATCAATCAGAACCCAGCTTTCGACGCAGACAAGGTACTAAATACCTCCAGATTGGGAAATGGATCGCGAGTAGAAAGAACAAAAAACATCTTGCAGGGGACTGCAGACGCTATAGCTCACCCTATCGCGTCAATCAAATCGAAAGCCACAAGACAAACTGCGGGGAAATTGGCCAAAAGTCGACCATATCTCTCAAATCAAGCAAACTTTGATTTCCTTGAAGCTCACGACGATTTACAGCAAGCCAAGGACGCTCAACATGCTGGCGACGATGAGGATGCGATTGAGGACCATATAAATAATATATACTACTTCGAAAAGAGGGTTGACAAGATCCAGCGAACTCGAGAGGAAATGCGTGTTGCTTGGGTTACCGCCAGACATGTTCACCGTGTTCGAGCTGTTGATAATATTCCTCCACCACTCCCGCCCATACAGCATTTTGAAAGGAAGGATGATCATGGGTTCACAGAATTCAAATGGGAAAAATGGATTGGATATGTGAGTCCGCACAGTTTTGAAATTATCAACCTCATTCTAAGTGGTCAATAGAAACTTCTTCATGGCTCACGCCCTTTCGCCGCGCAATACATCGATGATTTTGAAGAGCTTCCCTTCGATATCGACACTTTCCGCAGACACGTAGAAAGACTGATTATAGTTAGTGCTCCATTGCAGGAATTCGCAGTAGATATCAGGAAGATTTACAGATGGGAGGACCAATGGCGAACATCTAAATGGTTGATATCATATCTATTGCTTTGGTATACATCATATATCATGTCATTCTTGGTAAGTAAGTTTCGGATACAAAGTATCTTCTCTAACCTTTTTGTGTTCAGTATGCGTATATTGTCTACGCGACTGCAAAGAACTACTATTACCCTTCATCGGTGTCCGCGTTGCGGGATGAATTCTCAAGAAATATTGATCGAGGAACTACAGCTTTGAAGGCCGGAGAGCTCATGGACCAGCATGGAAACAAAGACTGGCTAGGCCCTCTTTTGGAAAAACTCGGCCCATATCTACAGTTACAAATTGCAGATTTGGCCAACTTACTTGAGGTCTACGACAGTTTTATTCACTTTCGCCGCCCGCAGAACACATTTCACTCTCTTTTCCTTTTTTCGGCCGTGTTTCTACTTAGTGCATGTGCTTCAATGCAGTTCACCATGAAGGTATTCTGGTTTGTAGCCGGTCTTATATTTTTTGGCTGCTGGCCTATCAGCTCTTTATACCCCCGATATCGCCTGCTGGTTTCGCCGCTCAAGTGGGCTCTTTGGGATATTCCCACATACCCAGAATGGTCTCTCCAATATCTTCAGGAACGTGGATCTTCTGCCTTAAAAGAAATCAACCTACACGCATTAGAGAATTCAACTGACCGATTCGGAAGTCCGGAGGTAATGGTGGGACCAGTGGGCGACGATGCAAATAGCCCCAAAGCCGAGACGATGCATTTTCAAGCTCTCGGTTTGGGCACCATGCATAAAGAATCTAAAGATCTTCTGTCATTTCGTTGCACTTTGCATCATGTTCCAGGACATCTCATAATTTCTGCCAAAACCATTCGTTTTGAAGCTTTAGTTTCCAACATTTTGCCCTGCAAATCGTTCAATAAACCATACAGTGAGTTAATCGAAATGTCGAAACAACAGACGAAAGATTTGCTGTTAGCTTCACTAGCGAAAATGACTATTGGAAAGGATAAACTAGAGCTGAAGTTTCGCGGGGAAGCTGGTGGCGACATGCACAGTGCGAGACAAAATGGGCATGTGGTTGTACTACTCGAGAATATGAGGGGAAGGGATAAGGCATTCAATAGTATTGTTGGCTTCAGCGGGGTGAGATGGCAGTGTTTGCAAAAGGCATCGGGAAAACTTGCTGAAATGGAAAATGAATCATCGAACGCGAGCACTACTTAGCGCATTTTGCAATTTTTTTCCACGAACATCGGCGATTACATTAGGGACTGAGCTAATCATAATTCCGACCTTTTTTATTTAATTTCAGCTTCTTTGTTATCTATTTGGTACTAGTCCTCCTCATTACAATCCCACTACGGTCGTTCCAGGAAGAAATTTGACACTCGCCGACTATACGCAGACACACAGACTTACAAGATTTCACACATGGTTGGACCGGGCGGTGACTAATTGAGTTAATGGATTTGATGCTTGATCGCTGTTTTCCATTGAACCGATATTTGAGTAATTTGATGGACTTCATGATTGGATTTTGGAAATTCAAGGAAACTATGATTTGGATCTGACTGAACGGCTGTAGCTCCATCACAATCGAAATGAAGCAGTGGCGGGACGGTACATATGTACCATGATACTTGAAATTGCGAATCATTTTTATCAAGCCATCAACCAATTGTTGTTAGATCTCCATCTTTTGAAAACGAACCAGCCAACCGTTCCCCAACAGGCACTTTAAGTGAACATTGGACCCTGAGCTTTTCATGGTGTCCTTTTCTGTGCCCTTCCTTGCATCTCGGTTTTATCCTTGCGCTGATTACCCACTTCGCGTATTTCAGCTCGTGCGATGAACTCCACTCTATCCCTAGTGGGCTAGACTTTGATCTAAACCCAGACATAAGATTAACACTAAGAGAGATCTGGGTAAAGATAGCCTATGACAATACGAATCCAACCCTTCGGCGAGTCCATCACTGGTACTTCCATGATTATTTTCACTCAATAGCTTGGGCTTATATTAGAGTTTGCGTTTGTAGGTAAATCAGAGATAAAGATTTTAATGGCGATAACTGGAAATGGATCGAGCTCGTCAATTGTTGGCGAATCAAATTCAAATATCTCCTGTACTGTGAGAGGTCTGAGGGCGAAAATCCCAACAGTCCGGGGACTGTAATTCTACGAAATGATAATCATAAAAGTCTCCCGTTCTCCACCTTCTATTGCTTTTTCTCTGAATACAGATTGGTCATTTACTTTCTTTTTCAGTTCTCCCAAATCAGTATGAGTACACAGGCCGCTGCAGTGTCCAGGCAAAGAGCCGAGGCCGCTGAATACTCATTCGCTGAAGCTCTCTCATTAAGCTCCAAGGACTCCTTTCAACTTCTATCCAAAGGAGAATTGGGCTTACCATTATCACCCAATAGTCCAAGTACCAATCACAACACTTATAGCATTTTTCCCGAAAGAACATTGGCTGAAAGAACTCTTCCCGAAAAAACAATACCTAGAAATCTTGCGCCACCCCCGCAGCAAAAACAAATCATGGCACCACCAACGCCAAATTCAGGAAAGTTCTCCAAGGCTCAAGCACAATGTATGCAGCTTTGCCTGAAGACAACCGCTCTCAGCGATCGCATTTCAGTTAGGGTCTTGGAATACCTTACAACGGTGAAAGAGCTACCTCAAGGTTTCGAAGCCCTCGCCCATGACTTTCTCGACACTTGTCACATCCTTTTTTCAATCGAAGCTGGACTCGAAGAATGCAATCATCATGTACAAAACTTCCCTATCGAAATGATAACAGAGCTCGATCACAAATTTCGAGCTACCCAAGCAAATTTCCAAGTGTTCTACCAGTTGCTTGCTAAATTTCTTCAACATGAAAATGTGGGAAGTTTCAAGCGAGGTTGGGGGAAAATCTTCAGTAACACTCCTAATGATATCAGAAAAATGGCCGGCACATTGAGTAAAACAAGGGATGATTTGAGGATGAGCGCATTGGTTTTCCAATGGAGTTTGGGAAGTGACAAAATTGAAAAGGAGTTGGGTATTGGCTACCTTGGCTTAGCTGCGGCGCTCAATAGAATGGACGAAAAGGCTGGACGCAAACCCAGCAAGACTTCAGACAGCTCAAGTTCTACGCCAATCATGCCGTCGCCTCTTGGACTAGGAAACGGCGATGCTAGTAGCCATTACAACGTCCAAGCACCACAAATGCCCCTTCCAAATTTCCCTCTTCCCCCACTACCCACCAACGGATGGCCCGGTAGAACATCTTCCAGTCAGCACCCTGAGCCTTTGGTAGATAGAGCATCTGCTGGAGATAGAGCATCTGCTAGAGATGCTTCCCTACTTCTGGGCTCAAACCTTCAACGATATAATACGAATAGTGTTCATACTCCCATGAGTCCACAAACCATCAGTTCGCATGATTCCGGCGAGAGATCCTATACAGACTTAATCAACTCCTTTGATAATCATCATATGAACCATCACCTTGATGATGCCCGATCGCATACCGAGACTATTGAATCTGGCAGTCTCATCAAGGATGTCGATGGATTGATAATAAACCATTCCGAGGCAATCCGACTCAAGGCAGATCCCGACAACATGCCTCGTTGGAGTCCTCGAGGTAGTGCGGGCTCAAATACTGGACCTATGAAGGCTGCTTTGATCTCTGCTATTCGCGACAAAAACCACAAAGCCGTAGAGAAGTTATTGGATGGTGGTGTATCAGCAAACACAGGGTCAGAAGTCAATGCCCTTAAAGAGGCAATTCTAGCTCATGATGCGGAGAGTGTACGATTACTACTTACTTTTGGCGCCAACCCAAACGAACATGATAGAGATGGAATTACACCTCTAAGAGCATCTGTTGACAAATCCTTCCTGGCTGGAGCTACCACACTTCTGAAGTACGGAGCTGATCCTAATCTTGTTGCTGGTATCGATATGGAATCACCTCTTGTTGTATCAGTTATGCAGAACATGGTCGGCTTTTCACATCTCTTCTTGATTTATAATGGCGACGCCAATCTCTCTACCTCGAATGGCGATACGCTTCTCATCGCTTCTATCAACAAAAGGACATCTAAAAAATTCATGGAATTACTACTCAAATACGGTGCAAACCCCAATGCTAAAAGTAAGGAGGGAAAGACCGCTCTGTTTGAAGCCATTACATGTGGAAGAGCAGACATTGTCTCTATATTATTAGAAAATGGGGCAGATCCCAATCTCCCAGGACCGAAACACATGCTCTGGCCTGCAACCTACCAAACCGCTTGTCTCCAATATCTCCTTACACATGGAGCGGATCCCAAAAAATGTCCAGGAATCATGGAATTGGCGACCAGTATTAACAACATTGAATCAGTCCGTACTCTCCTTACACATGGCGTTGATCCCAATGCCAAGAAAGATGGCGTATACACTCCATTATGTACATCAATCCGAGACGACCGACCAGATATCTTCCAGCTCCTCCTCAGCAACAAAGCCGATCCTAACACCATGGCAAGTGAATATCCGGCTTGGAAATGTGTTACCCATAACCGAATTCATTTTCTCCCCGCCTTGGTAAGTGCCGGAGCAGACATTCACAGTCCCAAAGGTATTGCCGAAATGGCAGTAAGTTGCAATAACATGGAAGCACTCAATTGGCTTCTCGACCAAGGTGTCAACCCCAACGACAAATCCGCGAAAGGAATGTCACCTCTCACAACCGCTATCCGCGAAGAACGCCTCGAAATGATTGATCTCCTCTTATTACGTGGAGCAGACGTCAATGTTCGAGGTCAAGACTGGCCTGTTTGTATGGCAGTTCGCAGTCCTCAAATTCTCAAACGCATTCTATCTGTGATGCCGGAACCTCGTGCTTACAAAGGAGTCTTGGAGATGGCAGTTCATGCAAATCAATTAGAATCCGTTAAGTTACTTCTTGCAGCTGGTGTATCAGTTGAAGACAAAAACGGCGGAGTCTTTTCGCCTCTCACAACAGCCATCCGCGAAGATCGCATTGAAATCGTTAAATACCTTCTCAATGAAGCAGGTGCAGATATCAATGCTCCTGGTGAGCATTTACCTATCGTCAAAGCACTTCGTCGTTACCAGGGAGGCGAGACAGACATGATTGAATTGTTATTAGATCATGGTGCAGATCCGAATAAAATCTACCGAGGCTGGAACGCTATTATGCAAGCGATTGAGAATGGTGATGCCGAAATTTTGAAGCTGGTGGCGGGAAAAGCGGGAGTCAATTTAGAGGCAAAGGATGAGATGGGGAGAACGGTCAGCGATATCGCAGCTAGCAGGGGATGGAACGAGGCGGTTACTATCTTGCACGATAACATGTCTTTGTGAGATTAAGATAGAGATTGAAATGGGGAACAGGGATTTTTTGATTTTTTTCCCAATAGCTGGGCGTTTGGAATCGGAAATACTTGGCATTGTTTTGCACGGCTGGAAAGGTTTGGGGTTAGATGGAGCATCTATTTGTACATAGATTATTTTTGTGATTATTCTTTTGGACTACCATGATTACCCCTCTTCGATATATATCAATCTATATTCATTTCCGATATCTTAAGATCTCATACATTGCTGTTGACTTTTTAATATATTTTACTTTGATCTATCTATCTAATCGTCGTACTACAAATCCATGTCGAAACCCAAAATCCCATCAAAATCCCATACATTCCCATCCTCTTGAAATGACACCCAACATATATTAAAGACTCCACTTCTCACATTCGCATACCAACAACCAGCAATTGATCGTCGAAAATTAAGATTGATTTTCCGATCATCGTTGATCCGTCCACCATACACGCATCTCATCCACATCATCCACTTCATCTCCGAAACCTTGGACGTCTTGCTCGCCGAGCTCGCCTCTGGGTTATCATTCCTCCTGACAGGGATTCTCTGGCTAATCAACATAACCCCGGATCAACCGAAGGAAAATCCATCCCTCTAGCGATGCGATGGATCCACAAAGAAGGCCTAGGCTTTTTTAGAATTTCGGAGCCCTGTGAGGCGAGGGGTGTTAGCACGGTTAGTTGGTTCCTGTCACTTTGCATACCCACTTCACGGGGTGTTTAACAATTATTGGGGGGTTTCGGGGGATAAATTGAGAAGGGAAATTTTACTCGAGATTTTTTTTTTCTCTCTTTGGTTATTTGCGAGATGGGAAATGGTTAGTTGGATGGCTTGGTGGTTCGTTGGTTCGTTGGTTGGTATTGGGTTGGTTGGATGCCGGAAATTCCCGCTCTTAGTGGTCTCGTATTGTGTATTTGTGTTTAAAACGCTATGCTACGCCACATTGCTAGATTATGTGCGTGCTGGCTTTTGACGTGAATAATGCACGTAGCACGTGGGGAGTGAGCAAACGTGTGGGGGTGCATTCGATGGGGTGCAGAGTGGGATGGATGTCAGCACTTAAAAATAACGGCATTATTCCGAGGGTTTTGGTTGGTGATTTGACTTTGGGTTTTTGAGATGGGGGAAGAGATGATGGGAAGATAAGTTGATGAGTTTGTTTTTTCGTATGGATCTACATATTGACGGAAGTAGTATTTTGTCAGTGAGGAGGAAGATGAAGATGAGTGTAGCGGTTTGTCTTCAAAAGATGTTAAGCGATGCAAGCAAGTGCATGTATCAGTATCAACCAATTTTTCATAATGGAATTCAAGGTTCTAGTGTGAAGGTCTCCTATCTAAATGCGATTGTGGTAGTTTCAAGATAGTCAAGCACATACATGTACTATCAAGTGAGGTCGTATCGATGACTGTTGTCAGGAGAAAAGTCAAATTCTTAATCTGATCTCTTGGGGTAAAACGCAACTGCGTCAGTGCGAGTTGCATGGACGAAGAGCGACACACGCCAGTGGGTGCATGGACATCTTGGATATGTCCCGCCTTCCAAATATCTTAATGCATGAACCTCCAATTGATTGATATCAAGATTTACCGGTAAAATTTCATTAGCTGTTCTGGAATGTTCCATCACACGAGATCGTAAAGCACTCCAATCAGTGACTAACAGAGATCTCTAAATTCAATTTTATTAGTGTCCCTCCAGTCTGTGCACCCTTAACCCAATGCAACGATATAGTGCCATGACTGGCATGTGAAGCCTTTTGAACTAACGGGTAGTCTCCATGTCTACATTCCAAATACAGTAGCGGGATCTACGTTCTAACCCGGCCCCGATGAACTCTATCTTTCATACCATTCCCGTCTAGCTTACTGTGTCCCTCGTCGATGAGAGTTGAATAGTTCATCAGGAGAAGAGACTGGGTCGTCTCGTACATAGGGTTTCTTAGATATACGTACACCAAGATTTGGGGTGGCGAAGAGTTCAAGCAACAGGTTCAGAGAGTTCTTTTCTCATGAGTACGGGAGAATGTAGAAGCTAGTTATCTAGAAAAGGCGAAAGGTTGAGAAGTCTAATCAGACGCAGATATGGCGGTTCCGAGCAAAGCAAATGATGAATCATTTCCCTATTAGACATCCATGTGATTTGAAGTGAGATCCCGTCTCATCCTGTTATGTATTTTGACTTTTTGGGATAGGTTTCCAACATCATCAGAATAAACAATAGCAAATTACATTAAATAAAATAGGATTGTAAACGAAAGGGAGTTCTTGTTAAAGCTTCGTCTTTTAACAGCTAACTTGTCTACAGATATGCATTTGAAAGAGATCCAAGATAGAAATCAAAGACCATCCTAACTTTCCCCAGCCTGAGACAAAAAACAGCAACACACACAACAGAAATATCAACCACAGCACCAAAAACACAACTCAAAACAAAACACAACCACTTCACCAACCAAGTCGCCAGTATGACATAATTCCACCAACTTGACATAACCCCCGAGCGTATTTTGACCAACTACAAATAGAAATGTATAGGCTTGGTTTTGTGATGTTTGCTTCTCCGTGCTCGCGCCCATGTTTAGTGCTGCGAAACAGTCATGAGAGTGAAGAAGGACCATTGTAAATACTGGTTGATAGGAAGAATGGGCGGCAAAGTGATGGTCTTGGTGGTATTAATCATGATCGTGTACAAGTTGGATATTGAGCACACCAACAGAACGAGATTCTCTGATCATCAATACTTTGGAATCATTAATACGCGAGACGTCGGAAGAGAAGTCTCCTTCTGTCGCTAAGCTACTACGGCTGATCAATAGATCGAACTCTGCGTTGGAGCTGGTGTTTGTTTCATCATGCTATTTTAAAGGAGGTATGGTGTTTAGAAATTCTAGGGGGAGAACGTTTTGTTGCTTTCTCGTTGATGCAATGGTTGCGGACAAAGAATTGGATCACCAGTGGGTGTACGGACTGATGGGATAGCGCCAAAATAAATTTGTGAATATCTTTTGATATATTAAATCATTTATATTAGGAATCATTACGATTCTTGATTAAAGATGGAATAATCAGAATGTGAATTCTGATATCAAACAAATGAAGAATGAATTTATTAAAAATATTGAAAATTAGAAAGTGTCCTGTCAATCTATGCACTCACTGGTGGACCATTCAGCGGAAGTAAGTATGAAGAGCAAGCAAAAGAACGCATGGAACAAACCTCCGAACAAATTAGACTTGAGTACCATTCTTATTCAGGTCTTGGAAGCCATTTGGAAGCGCGTAAATGCATTTTGCAATCCTACTTAAATTAACCAATCAATTCAACTTAATCAGCTCTTTCATTACAGTCCTCAAATCACTTCACATGCAAACACACCCTACAAAAAAGTCCCGCCTCCCTCGTCTTTGCTCTCTCCCAAACACTCAACAACAATGCTCCAACCACATCCAACCCATCTCCCAAGAACTCACATTATATCCCACAAACTCTAAAAGAACCCCCCCCCCTAAATCCTCCACCCCAAAAGCACTTCTCGCTTCGAGAACCAGTAGTATTAATCATGTCTCCACCACCCTTTCCTGATTCCTCGAAATCCCCAGAAAAGTATCCCACAAGTCGAATTACCGATTCCACTTCTCAATCAGTGACACCATCAAATCATTCTTCTCAACCTGGTGAGATCCCTTCTACTCCAGATGCGCCGTTTTCTCGACCACGACTAGGACTTGGGAGAGATAGTGATGAGGAAGATTTCGGTCGTGTTGCTTCAGTGGGGTTGGGCTGTTCTGGGGGTGCTTATGGAGGGTTTTTGGAGAGCTTTTTGTCTTTTTTCCTCTGGGAACAGGGAGGATTTGCTGAGTGTACGAGTTCATGCAGAACTCCTCGGTTACCATCTCTTTCCAAATATTAATCGACAGGTTTGGACGTGAAGGCCGTCGAGCCTATTTTGAATTGTTTTCACAGCACAAATGAGCAGGAAACTTCCGCTCTATTCATAGTCATGGTGATGAACCCGATTCAAAATGGGCAGATTTACCATGTGAAGTCAAACAATCCAAGGAGGTTGATTTAGATTTGTCGCAAGAATCGAAGTGTAAATACGGTTTTACTGAGCCGCCATCATCTTAGTTTCACTCAAGATGTCAGGCTGATCGATGCTTCTCGACGTAAATGTTAAGCCTTCATAAAGCACGACAAGGGACTACCAGGCAGCAAGTTTTGGCAGAATCGTATTTAGAAGTTTTCTGCTTAGGGTTTTCGGTTTTGGGTTCCATTTCCAACTCCTGATCTCCGAGTTGGATAACAGACAACTAACGACCCAATATACATAGCAAGAATATACACTCATCCACAACGACGAAGAACACATACCAATCTATCAAGATTCTCAGAGCTGATCACGGCACCAGAGCTCTTCATACATACAATTGTGTTTCCGAGCCCAACAGTTCTGATATAACCATTTTCCATCCACAATTAATCTGCCGCTGAACTTGTGGGACTCGCTGGGAACAGACTGTATTCCTTGCTGTTGGTGTTGATCGAGGGATGCAGATCATTTGGAGTAGGTATGCTATCATCAGCCTCGTGATGGATATGCTGCGCCAGGATATTCATTCCAACAACTTATTACCCAACAGAGGGTCGAAAAGTACTGCTCGTGATAAATTTGGGGACTGCATTCCGCGATGAAACGAAACAGATTCGCGAGAAGGGAGTACTTAGATCCAGAAGTGATTACACGAAAGAATACAAGTTAAAATCTATTGTCTCCGTATTTCGCGCTGAATTGCCCCCCTAGAAATTTTTGGTTCAATGCAGAAGACGTTCTTGATTAAGGCAAATATTGTTAAAAAGCAGACTCTACACATTTCATATACATTTGATAGGGCCCTAGAGGGCGAGACTCTGAAATTCCTTGAATTTGAGATTGTCTTTAGTGTCGCTTGATACCCCTATCCAGATTCCGAGCACTTGAAATGGAATAAAATTCATGTTTTTTATTTTCCACGTTGTGATTAGCATCTCGAGCATCTGGAATCTCCGATATCTTAAACGATTCCTAGTATTTATAATTATAGTTATCCAATTTCCCTACAGTTAACTCCCCATGAGCAACCATACATCCATTTCAGTACACGCAAGGCTTCGAGGGCTGAAGACAAGGTCGAGTTAGGCGACTAGTCTATATTAATAGTGGTATTTATTCGTACGAGACTAGATATCTGTAACACCAATAATTCCGTGATTTGAGTAAGTTGTAAATTCAATATCATAAACAATGTTTCGTCATTTTCAGCCATATAATTGTGGATTTGAAAACACATTGAGGTTCATCGGTTCCGAGGTCTGTTTTGAGAGAAAGTTGATTGCACAGCCACACTCAAGCCAAGATTTCTCACCACCATATCGTACAGAAAAATACGTCATTGTGGCTCTTGCTGCTCCCTAGAGTACCTACCTACCAGTCCAGGCTCCCTTCACATAAACAACAAGTAAATTACAAAGTGATGAATATTCCAGCCTGATATCATCTTCATTTAACTCGCTTTTCTTCCAAGGAAGGAACAATGTTCTACAACAACATCATCAGCACAACCCAGATTCCCTAACAAATACTATACCTCCTTTCTTTCTTCGAACCAAACAAACTACCACGAAGCACACGCGAAATCGCCATCCATACTCAAAAATGGCCTCACTCCTTCGTCAAATTGTCGCAGGCCCGCGTTCTCGTCACCCAGAAGCAGGGTTGGATCTCTGCTACGTAACACCTAATATAATTGCGACGTCTGGACCCAGTGGCACATATCCGCAGCGAGCATATCGCAATCCGCTCGATCAACTCGTTACATTCCTAGATTATAAACATGGGAAAGAGGGATGGATGATATGGGAATTTAGGGCCGAGGGGACTGGATATCCGGATGAGGAGGTGAGAGGAAGAGTTAGACATTGGCCATGGCCGGATCACCATCCGCCGCCTTTCAAGTTGGTTCCGGGGATTGTAGGAGGAATGAGAAATTGGTTGGAGGGGGCGGGAGATGGTGAGGGAAAGGATGAGAAGAAAGAAGGGGGACGGGTGGTGGTTGTGCATTGTAAAGCTGGGAAGGGGAGAAGTGGCACAATGGCGTGTAGTTATTTGATTGCGGAGTGTGGATGGAAGGCATCCGAGGCACTTGCGCGATTTACAGAGAGAAGAATGAGACCGGGTTTTGGACAGGGAGTCTCGATACCAAGTCAATTGAGATGGGTTGGTTATGTGGATCGATGGACACAATCTGGAAAACATTATGTTGATCGACAAATTGAGATTATGGAGGTACATGTGTGGGGATTGAGAGATGGTGTGAAAGTCCAAGTCGAAGGATATGTTGATGAAGGCAAAACAATCAAATTATTCCACGTCTTTACAAAGAAAGAAAGAGTGGTGGTAGAAGGAAATACACCCGGCAGTGGGGGAATCAAAAATATGATATCCGACATGGCAGGATTTGGAAATCAAGATAAAATCGCAACATCCAAAAGCGCAGATCGAATTGAGGAACCCAAAAATCTAAAGCCGACACCACGAGCTACAGAACCCAGTCCTAGCGAATCAGAAACGGATTCAGAAACTGGAGGAGGAGCAGTCATTTTTAAACCTTCTACAAGAGTTATACTTCCTACTAGCGATATCAATATCGATTTTGAACGCAGAAATAAAGCTTCCATGGGTTGGACCATGGTCACAGCTGTTGCTCACGTGTGGTTCAATGCATATTTCGAAGGTAACGGACCTGAAAAGAATGGCAAGCCAGACGAAAATGGTATCTTCGAAATTGAATGGGATAAAATGGATGGAATCAAAGGTTCTTCTCGTAAAGGTACACGAGCCTTTGATAAACTCGCCGTAATTTGGAAAGTCTATGATCCCGAACCGGGCCGCGGTAGAAAAGAAAGTGTCATTGAAGAACCTGGTCGAAATTCCCCAGTCCCCGAAGTCCAAGCCGCGGATTGGAAGGGAGAAAATGAAGTTTCTCCTACCAATGGAAATAGAGATTTAGGACTCCGAACAGAAAGTCCCGCGAGTGCGGAAGTTAGTAAGGCAAGTAGTGTGAATGAGGCTGAGAAGGAAAAAGAAGAAGAGAGGAGAGAGGAAGAGGGATTGAGAGTCTCGAGTCCAACGGGAGAAGAGGATTTGCAGTTGGATATAACAAGTTTACCGAAACCGCAGGGAGATGCGCCGGTGCCGGATTTGGAACAGATTAATAAGGGACTCGATACGGCGACGTCGACGACGGTTAATCATGAGGCGAGGAAGTGAGTGCAATTTTCGAAACGAGGATGTGTTGAGGGAGGAGAAGTTACTGACTGACGTTGGGATATAGAGATGCAGGGAATCAGAATGGGAGTGGAGATGGAAAGAAGGGAGTTGATGGAATAAATGATATTCCAAATGCACCACACGTATCCACTATCTCGACAGCGGATTTACCGGGTGGTGTGCCGGAGGATCAGATGAAGAATGCGAAGGGTCATAAGTTGGGACATTTGCAGAGTGTGAATCGGACTATTAATTCGTAGGGTTGGGGGTTGCGGTGTGGGAGAGGGTGGGAGAGGATGTTTTGGAGGATTGGTTAGAGAGATTCTTTTTGGGGGAAGGTGGAAGAGTAGGTAGGGAGAGGTATTATTTAAAGAGATAAAGCGGGACAGAACAGATCAGAACAGACCAGAGTAATTTTTCTAGAAAAATATAGATACCATTGCATGATACCTACCCACCTACTTATCTAACTTTATTCTGATGTTGATGTTGCTCTTGCTCTTGATGGGAATATATTATATTTTAGAGGATTTATAATCTTTGATATCCTACCTACCTAGTAGACTGTGAGTGGTTTAATTTCGGTTAGGAGACTTTGGTGTATGTTGGGATATGTGGTATTCGGGTGATATATATATATAGTATGTGGTGTGGCATGTGGTATCAATATGATATAAAAATCGTATAATAAAATACCAAGTAGGTAAAATAGAATAGAATAAAATAAAATAACATAGAATAGAATAACATACAAAAGAAATATAGAAAAGCTACAGGTATGATATAGTGGTAATAGATAGGAATAGGAATTGCAAATGCAAATGCGCAGTACCTAGGTATGTTTGTAGTGTGGTATATTTGAAATGATCTCCTTCTCTTTTCTCCTTCTATTGTTTTCTTTTCTTGCACAGCTCTCAAAAATTTAAGTTTAAATTAATTCAGATCAAACCAAGACAAGCCAGACTAGACCAACCCACACCAGACCAAGCCAGACCAACCACCCCACATCCTCTAAACCCACCCTCTAAACCTTATCCCCCAAAACATCACTCACACTCCCACTCGCCGAATGACTCGGACTATACGCGCTACTCCCAGGGGTATATCGAAACCCATCCGCCACACTTCCACTCTCCTCACTCCCATCATTATCTTCATACGCTGGCAGGACCTCATCATCATCTTCTTCATCATGCATTCCCATTCCCATTCCCATTTCCATCCCAACTCCATGCGTATATCCATCAAAACGACGTATCTGATCTTCAGATACGTTTCGCTGATGAGCATGAGCAGATGCAGAAACAGGAACAGGAATAGGAATAGAAATGCAATGCGCGGGAGCGGGAGTAGAAGAAAAAATGCGTCCTTCCTCTGCTGTGACCATGTCGCTTACTATATCCGCTGCATTGCGGAAGGAGGAAATATCTCGGCTGATGGAGAATTCAGAGAGGGTGTTTTCGTCTTCATTTTCATTTTCATTTTCATTTTCGCTTTCATAGTTGGAATCGGAAGTGGAAGCGGAGAGTAATCGATCTTTTTCTTCGAAATCTTCTTCTTGGCCGAGGATGCGGTTCCAGTAGGTTCTGAAAGTGGCGCGGCGACGGCGGGGGTTGAGATGTGGGGGGGGTGCAGAATGGGATTTTGGGTGGCGGGTGCGTCGGTGGAGAGTGATGAGGAGGAGGGAGAGGAGGAAGCCGATGAGGATGAATTTGAGGATATGGAGGGGGAAGTGGGGTGGGCCGTGGGGAGGGGGGCCTGAGAAATCATCTTCGAGGAGGTGGGGAGGGCTGTCGAAGTGTTCGGGGTTGGAGTGGGGTGGTGGAGGAGGTGGTGAGCTTGGGGGGCCGGGGTGGAAGGGGGAGGAGTGAGGGAGGGGGGTGTCGAAAGGGGGTTCTTGGTCTGCGTGCGGACCGCTGTGAGGTGGGCTGTGGTGCGGTTCTTCGTTGTGTGGGTGGTGGGGTCCCTCATGTTTTGGCCCTTCGAATAATTCTTCATGTGAATGATGTGATCCGTCGTGTTCAGGTCCGTCAAATGGTCCCTCGTGTGGATGTTCTTCAGGATTATCGAAATCCGAGCCTTCAAATGGTGGTGATCCTTGTTCATGATGTGGTTTAGTATGTTTTCCATGAGGTCCTTCAAATTCATCTTCAAATTTGTTATGTCCTCTGTGAGGTCTGTCTAACTCTTCAGAATCATCTCCATGATGTTCACCATGGTGTCTTGGTCGTCCTTCCCAAGGTCCATGTTCCTCTTCATCATCATTGAAAGGATGCATCTCATGGTGTCTTCCGTGTTCAAACCCATGAGGACCGAATTTATGTGGAGGAGGTCCATGGGGAGGTTCGTGTGGTGGTCCATGTGGTCCATCATGATGAGGACCATGAGGATGAAAATCAAAAGGAGGAGGATAATGACAGATTGGAAGAATATGGTGTCGATGAGGAGGGAAGTGTGGATCGGTATGGTTGTTCTTGCCGTGAGGCACTTGTGGAGAGGTATGGTTTCCGGATGTATGATTACCTGGTTTTCCATGAAATCCTTTACCATGTTTCTTATCCTTCTTTGAGCGCGATTCGCGAGAATGATGGAATGATTCTTCATCAAACTCATCACCAGCGATTCTTCCATAGAATTTACGAGCTTTCTCGCTAATAACTCCAGCGACACATCGAAGACTATCACAATCTCTGATTCTGTCATCAAGGTTGTGATGTTCTCGAGCGTGTTTTGAGATGTGATGTTTCTTTTTGTGGATGAGATACTTCAACTCTTTCATTTGAGCTTTCATGTATCTAAGCTCAGCCAATTCTTTGTGAATGTCGAACTCTTTGTGGCCCATGTGGTGTTTATGCTCTCCCTCTGGACCGTTACCCATAGGATGCTTGTGTTCTCCTTCGGGACCCTCGCCCATATGATGTTTGTGTTTCTCTTCAAATCCCTTGTCCATATGGTGCTTATGTTCTCCCTCTAGACCCTTTCCATTGTGATGTTGCTTATTCGATGATGAGTGATGCTCGATGACTTGATCTTCTTCCGAGGAAATAGTTTCGATATTCATAATTTCCGTCTCTCCAGTCTGTCTGAACAAAACCGAGAATCCTGAATTCTCAATTGCCTTTCCATCAACAAAATCAATCATAAACTTCATAATTTGTCCGCGTGGTTTACCATCAATAACGATACAATCGAAAGACCATGATCCCACAACGATTTTATTTGTTGATGTCGAAATGGAACCTTTTCCAGATGAGATTGAAGTTTCCGAATCGAATGTTTGTGAGAGAGGTTGACCATCGATTAGAACATTTCCAAAACCGCATGCTTCTGTGGAGTGAAGGATATCAACTCGAAGGTCTAAGGGGGAGACATCAGCTGATGAGGAATCATGTCCAAGATCAAGTCGAACGAATCCCATGGTATAAGCTTCTAGAAGTAAAATTTAGTTTTGATAGGTATGAAATGGTAACTCAGATATAAACTAACCAGTAGTGTCAACATTATTCTTTTCGGATTCGATATCAACATCTTGTTCTGAAGTTGGTGGTAAAACAAACGCCGACACTATGGCCGGCGCAAGTAAGAATGCCTTTAAAAGGCTACGCATAATGATGAGAGAGCACAGAAGTGAAAGATAGAGTGAAATAACAGTAAGATTTAATAATAAATAATCAATAATAAATAATAATCAATAAAGAAATATCATGCAATAGCACAATATCGAAATACAATATTAATTGTATGGAATACTGTACTATTTCTACCAGTACAATATCTAACCGAATAATTACTCGAGTAGACAAATAGACAAAAGATCAAAAAAAGATCAAACACAAATTTGACCAAAAGAACAGAGAAAGCCTTGAGAATTAAGAGGAAAGAAATCAAAGAAATCAGTAATAATAATATAACGATATAAGGTTTATTATTTTCATCTTCCCCCACTGCCTTACGAGTCCCTTCACGATTGCGCAGTCATGATTAACCGAAACTAACCAAAACGATATTACGCGTCGTCAGCATCAAAGCGGTTATCACGGAGTAGAGAGTAGGAGAGTAGGATAGCAAATAAGAAACGAGAAATGTTTGCGTGCGAGGAAAGACATCTGGATATGTTGATTGGCGGCGACGACTTTGATATAATTGTATACTTACTAGACTACCTAGTAGATATCTCGACATCAAAATATGTTTTACGTGATGGCCATGAGTGAAGGTTTCCGACATTTCCATTGGCAGCTGGAGAGTCGACATTCTGTCGGTACCGAGAACTGATAGTATTGCCTGAATTTCAAGGCTACAGTTTATACCTCAATTCTGACCTTCTACCATTGTGCCTAGCTGGTCAATCTCGAAATCCGTCATAATTCGATACGGTAACCTAAACGTCTCAATTATTCCTTGAATATCAAATCCACCCTAAAGCTGAGCGCATATCAAACAACATTATATCATCTATCCATTCATCTCCAAAATGGTTGTATGTACTCCCCCAAAATTAGATCTACATTTCCACGTCTCCTACAAGCTGCATCAGTTGCGCGCATACAATCTGCGATACTGATTTCTTCTGCTATAGCTCCCCTTAGGTCTACTCACGGCCGCACAAGGTCACCCAATGCTGGTTGAGCTTAAGGATGGCGAAACTTTGAACGGTCATTTAGTATCGTGCGATACCTGGATGAATTTAACTTTAAAGGAGGTGGTTCAAACGAGTCCGGTACGAAAGATTCTGTCGAGGGTGGAGCTGGGGCGTTGGATGGGAATGCGCTGAAGCTAATACTTCGAATTTCAGGATGGCGATAAATTTACAAGGTTACCAGAAATATATGTTAAAGGAAACAATGTACGTTTTTGTCAGGAAAAGTCGGACGTGGGTTGAAAAAGCTATATCCTAACTCATTTCGCAGATCAAATATCTACGAATGCCAGATGAAATTATCGATTTAGTAAAGGATCAACAGCAAGGACAACAAAACAACTACAGAGGTCGCGGAGGTAGTAGGGGCGATAGAGGTGGTGATCGAGGTCGTGGTGGTAGAGGTGGAAGAGGAAGAGGAAGAGGAGGGAGAGGAGCTTGAAACATTGATGGTGGTGATGATGAGCTCAAATTGGACTCGAAGAAGCTACATAATGGCACGTATAATATACACAAAGTGCAGAGGGGCGGCTACATTTCTTCTTTATGAGGATCGAAGGATTTCGATATATGCGGCAGATTTGCCTTGAAATGATGCAGGCAGGTATACCGGGTATATGATAGGTTCATATTGGATGTGAGAAATCGTTGAGGCACATATACATATGTCTCAGCAGAGTCTCAAACCATCACATATTTATTTCGAGATCATAGCCCGCAGCAACAAAAACAACAATTTCCCCCAAATGCTTTGATCTTGAACTTCCTCCATGGCAAATTAAAATTACCCCTGTCGTTCGCATGAATCCCGCCCAACGAATCGCGGGGATCCTATCTTCCCCTCTGTTCCCACGTGATTCTTTAACATTTCCGCCGCGCCTAGAAATGTTTCCGCGAACCTTGAAAATAAAAATTATAGATCAACTCAATGACGACCACAAAAATTCCAATTGATGGACTATGGCGATGTCTTTGTCCTTCTATAGATTCATTCATTCTTGCGCGTTCCAATACCTTTAATCAACTACCCAGAAAGTTCTTAAATCGTCCTTGGGTTAAGAATAAAAAGATCCCAACATGTTTAAAAAGTCGATCCTTTCATACCACTACCACGACGTCTCTGCCTGTGTTAAATGGGCAATATGCTCCGAGATCGCGACATAGTAGAGAGAAGCTGAATATACCGAAACCTATTAATCTGGAACAACTGAATAACGATGAGATTCATGAACGATTGAGAGAATTGAAGACGGAAGCGGGCGCATATACACAAGTCGCAGAAGTGGTGGAATATTTGGTCAAGGTCAGACAGGAAAAACCTGCGTTGATACATTATGATGCATTGATTGCAGCCAATGCGGATCCTGAAAATGGAAGTGTAGAGGTTGTGAGGACTTTGTTGGAAGAGATGAAGGGGTTGAGAATTGGTGCTGATTCGGGACTGTATCATACGGTTTTACAAGTATGTATACTTCACGATCTCTCTTGGGAGCAAGATGGCTAATGGTTCACGTTGAACAGGTACTTGCGATTCATCCAGATTATCTTTTACGAACTCAGATATTGGAAGAAATGAAGGAGCGTTGGTATGGTTTATCTCCAACTGGATGGCATAATTTGGTCATTGGTCTACTTCGCGATCGTCAATATGAATTGGCCATGGACAAATTTGAACAAATGCAAGCAGATCAAATCGCAATTAAGCCATGGCTTTACGATATCTTCTTCTTTAGATTATGTGAACTGGATGAGTTGGATGAAGCTTTAAGACTGTTGAAGTCTCGATATGATGAACCAGTACTGGCTATGCATATGTATTATCACTTGCTGGATTCATTTGCTAGTTCATTTCATGTAAGCAAATTTTTACCATAGCTTTATTTCATCTATTGACTTTTGATGTAGTATGAAGGTACCAGTTATATCTGGAGACTTCTGGTTGAAACCTCGGAAATGAATCCTGCAGATGGAACTTGTACCGCAGTCTTAAATTGTGCTGCTCGTCATGCAGACCCCAATTTAGCTACATCAGCCATTGGACTTCTTTCCAAACGTAGCACTGTTCTTAGCGTGCATCATTATGAAGCTCTTCTCGAAGCTTACGTCGGAATTGAAGATATCAAAACTTCGTTCCGCATTTTAAATATCATGACCAAAGCAGGTCTCACACCAGACGCAAGTTCCACAAGATCAATATATCTTTGGCTAACAAAATCATCATTCCATTCTCTTGAAGGATGGAAAATGCTTAAATCCTTGAAAGCGGATGGATATACGATTCCCATTGCCGCTGTGAATGTCGTTCTGGAAGGCATCATCTTCACCAATAATCTAAGTCACAGTCGTGACTTGGCAATAGATTATTACAAAGAACTCCACCGAATATGCGACGCGGGTCCCAATATCGAAACACTCAATACTCTTCTCCGAGGTCTGGCTCATGGGAGAGGATCCAAATCTAAAGCCATGTTCCTCGCGTCGGAAATCCAAGCTTTGAATCTCAAACCTGATGAACTTACTTATGATCGACTCATTTTGATCTGTCTACATCCGGAAAACGCAGATTATGAGGATTGTTTTAGGTATTTGGAGGAAATGATATTGGTGGGGAAAGATAAGGTTGATGCGGCGGGGAGGAGAGGCTGGTGGATGAGACCGGGGACTGTGGTGGCGTTGGTGAAGAGATGCGTGGAGAGTGGAGATGAGAGGGCCTGGCAGTTGATGGAGGATATGAGGGCGAGGGGTATGGTTAATGAGTATACGCGGTTGAAGGTTTGGACGGAGTTGTATTGGCCGAAGGGGGTGGGGAAGGGGAAGGGAGGAGGGGGGGATGTTGTAAGGGGGGAGAGGGGAGGCGAGGCGGTGGTGGGCTAGTAGGAAGGAACTTCGTTTTGGAGGGGGATGAGATGATGATTTGAGTTGATACATATTACTAGAATATTATGAATAATAAATCTCCTCACTTTATCACTTTTCTTCATTCTGTATTCTGTCCTATCCTGTCCTGTCTGGTCTAATTTAAGTTTTATATTTAGCCCTTCATTTATCTCAACTCTTTATCTAGAAACTCCAGCCCCTAGTATTTTTTTTTTTTTTCTTCTTTCTTCCTCTACACTGTACTCTTCCCTCTTCCCTCTTCCCTCTTCCCTCTTCCCTCTTCCCTCTTCCCTCTTCCCTCTTCCCTCTTCCCTCTTCCCTCTTCCCTCTTCCCTCTTCTCTCTTCAAGATTAAACCACCAAACTACACCTCTTATTCTCAAACCTTCTACAATATATCCGTTAATATATTTACTCGTGTATTTTGTATTCTGGTTTGAATTGATATTTGTGGAAATTGAGAAGGGTTGCTAAGGGGGCTTAGGGATATATAAAAAAGATTTGTATTTGTGTGGGGGTTTGGGGGTGGGGAAGGGGAGGAGGGGGGGAGAGGGAAAGTAAGGAAGAGTAAGGGAAGAGTAAGGGAAGGAGAAGGGAAAGGGGAGGGGGAGGAAGAGGGGGAGGAGGAGGATGAGGATGAGATAGGGATGAGATGGGGATGGGTGATGAGGAGGGGGATAAAGAATCGTGATAAAGAGATGAAGATGCAGAGATAAAAATAAAAATAAAATAAAAATAAAAATGAAAATAAAAATAAAAATAAAAATAAATTCGAGGATATGAATTTCATGTAATACAATGCCATGGAGGTCAATGCAATAGAGGTAAATAAACTAGAGTTAGATCCAGGCAAATCGAATCAACTCCAGCAAACCCCGCCACAAATCGAATAGAAAAATTCGTCTTCCATCTTCATCTTCGTGAAGCAGAATGTTGAGAATGAGTGAGGATTGTGCTGGTTGTGTTGGTTGTGTTGGTTGATGTTGTGGAGTTTTGGGGGGGGGAGGGGGTGGGTTAAGTCGGGTACCCTACTTTCGGGCCACCCCCCTTTTGGGCCACTTTTTATACCCAAAATACACCAAAAATGGAATTTATAACTTTTTTTATTTATGGATAGAATTTAATGAAAATTTGTATGTATATAATTTAGATCGATTGAAGCTTAATCTGAAATTTTCAGATTTTTAGGATTTTTTTGTATTGAAATATAGAACTTCAAAATATCGAATTTCAAATTTGTATAGAAATCACATACAAATTTGAAAATTTTATAAAATCTTTAATAACTTTTTGATAAAAATTGCTAAAAATAAACTATAAAATTTTATTATAAATTTATAATATACTTTATCTAAAAGATTCGAAAAAAATAGAAAATCTCTTATAAATAAATATTTATAGGGGTATCCTCAAAATAACAGGGATTATTTATATTATTCTAAACTCATTGTATACTATATCTCTATATCTGCTAATTTTTTCGAATTTTTTTTTGAATCTCTATATAGATTCAAGTTTAAATATCTCAAAAATATATATAGTTTTCTTTTAATAATTGTTGTTAAAAAGTTATTAAAGATTTTATAAAATTTCTAAATTTGTATGTGATTCCTATACAAATTAAAAAATCGATATTTTGAAGTTCTAGATCTCGATATAGAAAAATCCTAAAAATCTGAAAATTTCAGAATAGGCTTAAATTGATCTAAATTATATATATATGAATTTTCAATGAATTATATTGTATATTGATAGAGATATTAATAGGCCTAAAAAGTGATTTTTGGTGTAAAAGGGTGGCCCAAAACAGGGGTGGCCTGAAAGTAGGGTACCCGACTTAGATGCTGGGCTGTGGGTTGATGGGTTGGATTTGGATTTTTTGTATTGTAAAGTGTATATTGTATATTGGCTGGAGTATTGAATTTATTATAGGAGGTGTTTGGTTTGGGGGGGAAGGCATAGTGAGAGTTGAAGGGGAAGATGTGTGAGAGGTGAGAGGTGAGAGGTGAGAGGGGTAGGATTGGGGATTGTGGGGGATTGCTGGGTGGAGAGGGAAAGGAGGTGTATAAGGAGATGGATGCATGTGGGAGAAGACACGGTGTGGATGATATTCGGAGATGGGAACAAGAACGACAGGAGGAGTTTAGCTGGGGTGTTGAAGAGTGGGGAGTGGGGAGTGAGGGATTAGGAGTGTTTGTGGCTGGGAGGGGGATTGTGGAGTTCTTGGGGAGAGGAGAGGGAGGGATTTTAGGAGAGTGGTAGTGAGGGGGAGGGGGAGATGGCGGGAGAGTGGTTGTGTGGGTTGGGAGATGGTGGTAGTGATGGTGGTAGTGATGGTGGTAGTGATGGTGGTAGTGATGGTGGTAGTGATGGTGGTAGTGATGGTGGTAGTGATGGTGGTAGTGATGGTGGTAGTGATGGTGGTAGTGATGGTGGTAGTGATGGTGGTAGTGATGGTGGTAGTGATGGTGGTAGTGATGGTGGTAGTGATGGTGGTAGTGATGGTGGTAGTGATGGTGGTAGTGATGGTGGTAGTGATGGTGGTAGTGATGGTGGTAGTGATGGTGGTAGTGATGGTGGTAGTGATGGTGGTAGTGATGGTGGTAGTGATGGTGGTAGTGATGGTGGTAGTGATGGTGGTAGTGATGGTGGTAGTGATGGTGGTAGTGATGGTGGTAGTGATGGTGGTAGTGATGGTGGTAGTGATGGTGGAATAGGTGAGTGGTAAGTGGTGAGGAAGTGTTGTTGTTTATCTACGATACATTCGTGCTTCTTACTCACATGAATCAACCGAGTGCAGATTATCTATTAGTCCATCAACAACAACAATAGAAAACACAACTCCTCCAATAGTCAAAACAAAAGGGGGTACAATCTTTACTCAATATCAACATCCATAGTTAGGTATATCAATAAAATTCTAGTTTAACTATCAGGGTTGAAGAGGGTACTCCCGATGCTCCCTATATCGAGGTTGTTGAACCTTTTGTTATATTCATGAAGAAAGAAGAAGAGAAAGGGGGGTGGTGGGGGGTGTATAATAAATAGGTAATTGAAAATTATCTAGGTGGATTGGTTTATTGCATATCTTTAGAATTGGACATGGAATGAAGTTTTGGATGTGAATTGTTCTATCTGGGATTTGGCACTCAGTGATATCTATATGATTCTTGTTTTAGTGAAAATCTGTTGATAGATTTGAGGAAAGCTGTGGTGTATGGGTAGGTAGGTAGGTAGGTAGGTAGGTAGGTATATAAACTCCTCACATTCTGATTTGCGAGAGGGTAAAAGTAATCAAAATACCTGACAATTGGAGGTCAGGTTGAGCTTCGCAATGTGGCGACTCCAGAGTCGCCCATATGAGGGGTTTGGAGGCAGAATGGTAAGTGAGGGATGAGGTTTGAGATGTATGTTGGTTCTTGATGGTGGATCTGGGAGATGTGGGAGGATGAGGATGTGAGATGGATGGGAATAATGATAGTAATGATAGGGGCAATAATGATGAGATTGAGAGGTGAAATGGAGAGGTGAGAATGACAGTGGTTGAGATGAGCAATTACTATCTAAGCGATGAATAGGGATAGAAATATACCAATAACAACAATATCTCAACCTCCTTTTTTGATAGTGAAAAATCACATCTATGGTTCTTCTATATTATTCCCGGGTCGAAGCAAGAAATAGCTACCTACCTAGGTATCAAGCGATGATGTGAGGTATCCACTATCCACGAGACAGCAAATCTCGGTTTTCAAAGTCCTTCGAGCGACTGTATAGTTATCTGTACGGAGTTTGTTGTGTCAATGGGAGAGGTAGTATGTGGTTATATAGTGTCAGAGGGGTGAATGTATGATGTGATGGGATTTGATGGGATTTGGATAACGGATTGTGAGCTTGAGATTAGAGGGAATTCACTGGGTAAGTTGAGGGATTTTATTTTTAGGTTTTATACTGTATATTCCTGGATTTCGGATCTTCGAAAGAAATTGAATTGGGTCTATATAAAACTCATCTTTTCCGGGTTTGATGAAGCAGTAACTTTGGACAAATCGGCAGGCGGAGCAAATAAGGTGGGGGGGGGTGAGGGGAGATTCGAGGTGTAATTACATATCTTGAAATGTGTACATGTGCATTCTCAACGATTTGGTCTAGTTCCGATGCAGTGAGGTGTATAGATCTAGTATGCAAGTGGAATGAGAATAGAGATATTATAATAATATGATTGTGAGTTGTTGTTGTTGTTGTTGTTAGGGAATGACCCTTTCTGAATGAACGATAATGAAAAATATACGCGGCTAGTATTATGAATATATTTTCATTGTACTCCGATGAGAGATCGATATAGTTTGATATAGGTTTATTCACCTTTTAGCATCAGGATATAGAATTATTCATGCCTTTCTTGTGTGCAGTCACCCAGCTCGATCGACTCTGGAGAAGTTTGTTCGTTAGTCTTCTGCCGGTCCTGCACATCTGTGTCTTCTTTAATATTTAATGAGGTTATATACTCAAATCTTCATTCTCAATATCCAAATCGTGTGGTAATACTTGAGATATAATGATACCTCGTTAGGTGAACAGTTCTCTTTCATTCAATTGGAGAATATATGGTCATGATCATGAATTAAAATATATGTTAAGAGGCTAGGTATATAAACTCGACTTCTAACCAAGAAGAGGCATCGGTAGATTGAGCACAGCTCCAATTGGCCATTGTCACAGAATCTCAGATGAGTTTTTCGACTGATAAATCTGTGGAGTTTGTTGCTTGGTCATGGATGGATGGGTTTCTCTGGGTATTGAGAATGAAGTGAGATGAGTTTCTTGACGGGGTGGGAAAGGAATGTTGTAGTTTGGTTTTGTTGACGGTGATAGAGTATACTTCGTGAATTGACAATGGAGATGAATGCTGACAGCGAAAATCATGTTTGGTGATATCAGACCAGCTTTCATCTAATCTAAATCTTATATGCTCTAGAAACTAAGAATCATATAGTGAGAATCTAATCTCCAAGCTGTTCCGCTCCCATTTCACCTGTAATTTTGATTCCTTCGAATTGCCTATCAACATACTCGTATTTTAATGATGGAAACGAGGGCTTAATATACTCAAACAAATCTTGGCGTCTGTAAGAAGCGAGGTAAATCAGGCAAAGCGCAGATGTTCAAGCATTATTACTTCACAATATCAAAATCTGTAAATTTTGCTTCCCATAAAAGACTAGTTATAGGTTAAACCGAAAGATTCGCAAATTTCTGGCGGTGCGGCAGATGTGAAAGATTAGGACCTGATGTGCGGTCTTCCGAGGAAATATTGTACTCGGGAGAATTGGCTGCTTTTGAGAGGTGTTTAGGATGGTATGTTGAGGTATGGCTTCGATGAAAGAGTCAATTGGGGTCATATCAGAGGTTTTGATGGACTAGAATAGGTTAATATCTCGGTTATGACAGCGGAAATATCTTTTAACAGCAAAAGATACATCAAGACTGTTATCCGGCCAAAAATTGTAACCTGCAACACGCGACCCTTTGATCCCTAATTTTCTCTTTCCTTTTCACCCATGGTTCTCTCCATGGGAACACTGTAGATCTCATCTGCTGTTTCCTGAAGAATAGGCTGCAAGTGCTTATGTACCCTTTGAGTCCCTTTACTCAAGTTAAAATGGGTAGGTCATATTCACTGAGGTTTATTGTGAAAATTTCATTTTTTGGTTTACTTCCTATATGTCATAAAACGAGAATGCCTTCGATTCTATATAAGGCTAGCCATTTGTAGAGAAGACGATCTTCAAGTTGATAGCAATCTCGCAAGATCGATACGAAGGCAGGACTTAGAAATGGGATATTTTCTGGTGCGGGTGTTTTACGGATGTCAATGCGTGAGCTGTCTATACGGGTTTGCTTAGGTGGAAGGGCATGATGTAGTAAACAGGTATGTAGTGGGAGATTAGATGACAGTGTTTTAGTATTGCTATCATGTTGATGAAATATATTGCTTCTTTTAACAACAAGAATGGCAAACATTGATAGTGGAAATGGAATCTAGAGTACGAGAACTTTAAGTCGATTTGGCATGTCTATTATGTCGACTCCACCATTCTACGTAGGCCGATGATTACATCTCCCGGATACAAATTGAATACATCGTAGCTGACTTAATGTAGATTTTGGAGTTTTTATTTGCTGTCTAGTAGGAAGGCAGGTTGGAGCTTATATACTTTAGTGAATTTGTTTTGGGTTGGGAGAGTCGTATTTGAAGATTGTTCGGGCTGTTTGGGATTATGTTGTAGCTATGATGATCCTTGAGGCTCTCTATTGGAATTCTGTGGGGAAAAGAATTTCTTTCTGTAAGATCTCTATAAATTTAGCACTCTGTCGTGCATGAAATTAGTAAATACAGTATGCCAATTTATGCATATATGGGCATGTCTGCAACTTAAACTGGTGCCATACGACGTAAGATTAAAGAATGGGATGAAACTGAAACTCATAATACATGTATTTTGGTAAAGTTATCTTGGATAAAATCGAAATTTGTCATTGAGAACATTGTGCAATTTCTGTTGTCATCCGAGTGCGTTGAGAACTTTTATTTTGGCAGCGAGGAGGAATCTACTCACTGTCCATGCTATACAGAATTGGATCAAAATCAGTAAGTGCTAGTGGTAATTATAATTATTTTAATAACCACTAAGCTGAAGCCCAATCATCGCGGCGACGTGCCAGAAAAACTGCTGACTGGAAAGACCTTGCTTGTTCTTAAATTGGACATTGTTTAGCTCGTATATCTACTCTGAAAAGAGGATTGAAGCTGTTATATACTCGGAAAACTAGCTGAGAAGAGAGACAGATTCAAAACTGACCAAAAATAGCGAAGGTTCTGAAACCATAATCTGGCAGAGAAATGCAGAGTCCTCTTTCCACTTGCACACAATATGTGCACAAACAACGCTTACTTAATTTAAGAAATTTATGTGTTTAGATTCGTCTATTCATCACTCAGAACTTTCTATGTAACTTAATATCATTTTTGGATTTTCAAACTAAACTTGCCCCCCTTTTCATCGATGAACATGCATTGGTAGATTAGCTATACTGAGCAAATAATCGCTTTGCGACATGCTGTGTTTGGAACGCCAACAATATTGTAGGAATTTCTCATCCAACATGATTGTCGAACAGAAAACAAAGTCGTCAAAATGATTCGTGTGCCAAAACCTCGAAGAGTAGTACGTATACAAAAAATTTACGCGGCCAGACAATACTACATCTCTAAGCTCTCGAAAGGTACGGAATCCTTGCATATCCGCACCAATGTCTAACCGGCGTGAAGAAGTCTCTTTCCATTCTCTGAGAATCTGTCTCGTCACTCGGAGAGTCTCCGGTTCCACTAGCATACCGTTGAGATGTGCGAATTTGTGTTTAGGTGTATTTTGGGAACCAACACACTCTCGAAGTATGGAGGATCGAGGTATAAGCTCCCATGCTAATCTGTACCATGATGCTTTTGGGAGTTCATAGCATGAATCGTTAAGTCTGGTCAGATCCTTCTGGATCAATCTTGTCTCGATAAGATCAGGTAGATCATCGATGAGATATTTGTCGGCTAGGGTTGCAAGATTCATGAGAGTTTTTGAGCGAGTCTGGAGTCCCTTGACGGTGAAGGTTATTGGTGCCTCGTGAGGGACGTCGAATACCCAATGCATGAGAATTGAGAAAGCTTCGGGATCGTCATCAGGTAGGGTACATGGCTTTGTGCTAGCTTCAAGCCATCCGTGGTTGAACATGGTGTTGAAAAAGGAGACTTTGCGACATAAAACGCCTTTAAGTACGTTGAATACTGTGGCTTTAGAGCCTTCGCCTACTTGAATGCTGACCATTTCGTCTTCAAGATCACCATTTTCTTGTCAGTAGATGTTGCTAGTCCAGATACAATCATAAACGAAATCTGGGAAACACACTCGTCGCAATCTAATTCATTCTTCGCCAGCTGCTGCTCAGCAGTTTCTTGAGAATTGATTGACTTTTTGCTTGATCGTAAGATCAGCGGTCGGAACATAGTTGGGCCTAATATGTATGCGTCGGGTGCTTTATCTGCGTTATTCATTGTGTAGTATTCTCCGCAGGTTGCAGAAATTTTGAATTTAGAGATAAGTCTATGAGACTGTTTGGTGGAGAAAAATGTAGGGTTGGAGAGCTTTGGTAATGTATCGAGAGAATCTTCCTTGAGAGGCAGATTGTTCAATCTGTGGTTTTGCATGTATTTTTTAAAAAGAGGTGAGCGAGACCGTGTTAGACTTCCTTAATATAACAAATGCTATAGCCATTACATCATGACAGTACGGAGGCATCGGCTGTGCGCAGGAAATAATGCGAAGGGGTATCATGGCCATACCCCGTAGGTAGAACTGACTGAGATGATTATGGAGCTGAGCCGAGCTTGCAGTAACCTCTTAACTACCGTTATATCTTCCACTTTCTTAAGCCACAGAATGCAAAAACAGAGGGGTCACATACCATGGTACAAGCTGTGCGTAATAAGTAGTGGTTCCTTCAGGCGACAGGTACGGAGTGATTACTCCTAAAAACTATATATCATACTCAAAGTCACTAGTGTAGATACCTTCGTTTTAGGTGAATTGAGGGCTTTATGAAAACCTCTATGTAGGTCCGTATATATATACATATATATTCCAGAATATTTTCCTGCGTTTGGTCATTAAGGATGAATGAGAAGAACATACAAAAGTATTAGACTACCATGTACAAATGACATGCAGCAAGCAAAATTATGGTTAATTTGAGTAAAATGACTTCTGATTGAGTTGAAAGTCATCTGAAAAGTCCCTAGTGACCAATAACATTTCCATTACACCATATGATTATCAGAACTATACTGTGTATTTTGAGCAAACTTGTTAGGAAAGATAATTAGCCGTACCTCCTCGTCAGATTTGAGTACCAGACTTCAACCAAATCTATAAGAATCTGGCTGAACTGTACTACAGCCATGCTGAGCCGTATGACTTGAACGAGTCTGCACCGTATCTTTCAAAGTAGTATGTATATATGCATCTTTAATCATCGTCTTAGAACCTCCTTTCTTGAACATCTAACAATCTTTCTTTATAAGATTACAGGAAGTAAGACGTTACTTGAAACCTCCACTTCATCTTGTTCGACACAAAGAATTCTTACCTTTCAGTCCTTCATATACTTCTGAAGTATAATTCTCAACCTGAACTACCATCGACTCCAAATCCAACTACAATCACCGTTATGACTTCGCCACGCCAAATCAAGTTAGAGGCTGAGGAGATAGAACCGGCAACCAAGAAAGTCGCGGGTAACGAGTACTGGATAGAGTAAGCATTCAATATATGAGTCAATGAAAAAGTTTGCTCACATCTTACAGCGCAATCGGCACCAAAATTGTGCGCCTTGAGGTCGGCACAGGTTTCGATCAAGTAGTCTTCAACGTCCATAAGGCAATACTTTGCAACAAGATCGCATTTTTTGATAAAATGTTCAATGGAAAGTTCTTGGAAGGCATAACTCATTGTGCCAAGATGCCCGAGGACAATATCGAAGCCTTTAAACTGATGCTCGGCTGGGTATACAGTGGAGTCATCGAGCCAGGAATTGGTCTAACCTTTGCAGATGGTAATTCCGCCAGCACACCACTCTTGGAGCTGCTGATACTCGCGGAAAAATACGACATCAACCCACTTGTTGATGTCACGATGGACTACCTGATCAATCTCCTCCAAGAGAAGAGAATAATCATTGGCGAGTCCCTGTGGGTGTATACATATAAGCATACACGTCGAACATCGAAGCTTCGATTATTCTTCACAAGATTAGCCATCTACGCGATGCGCTTCAAGGATGGAGAATTTACGAGTAATCCTAAATTCTGGACCCTGAAAGAGATACACTCGATATTAGCGCAGAATTCAGAGATACTCATGGATTATCTCGCTTTGACTCAAGGGGTGAAGCTCCAAGAAGATCCATTGATAGCACCACCTTGCGACTACCATCGCCACGCGGCTAACGAGGAATGCCCACATAAGCCGAAGACAATCGCCCACTTTACCAAGGAGAGTAGGAATAGGCCGAACGACCTGAATAGCGTATGAAATGCACTTAGATGCAGGTAAATACACTGCGCTGCAAAAATAAAATTGAGATTGCAAGACAATGGGTGTGTATCAGATCGTGTCAACTATAGTAGAACATTTGAGTCATGTAATTGGGCATCTGCGGGGAGGTTTGATAGAAGACCTGAGCTTGAGTATGTGAAGCAAGGCACAAAATATGTGGAGAATTATGTGAATAAAGACTTAGGTATATGACATAGACGTTATAACCAAGAGTTTCTTCTGCCGGCATCGGTTTCTTAGTCCATCAATACAGACCTAGTGCCACGTGATGTTCAAGATGACATTCTACAAAGCTTCCGCAGCTGTTTGAATCATGATATGAGTTCAAAAGTATGCCACTTGGATCTGACTAGTAAGTTCTATGGTGAAATCTGCTTGAAATAGGATACTGAGGGGAACGAAAAGCTTGGTTCCAGGCATGAATTTGATGAATCTTTCTTACGCCCGAGACTTTTAGATACTAGGTACCTACTCAAGATATAAAATGCTAATGATGCGCCATTGAAGTGAATATGAGAATTTGACACTAGTAAAACTCGTCAATAGCATTCACGGGCCTACTTTCTTCCAGGAAAGCTTTAATAAAAAAGGCAGTGCATGGAAAGTAAACTTGACTTTTGATTTCCGATAGAAATCGTAAATACTGTGAGCGATGGACTTCACTTTACTCGTTTAAAGATGCTGCGCCTGCCATAAAAGTATTCATTTTCTTCACAGCCAAGTCACCTTCAAGTCGCAGCGGTTTTCGAATAATCAACTATCTATCTTGGCCAGCTACGCGAATAGAACGTTTTTCGTGTAAGTTAAATTCCCTTCTTGATCTTAGACTTCCTCCTATACCCAAGCATATTTCTCAAGTCTAACTTTCGCATCACCAGAATAGCTATATTCCGGCTCTCAAGCTATCTTTGTCTACAAACTCAACGCAATCATGACTTCCAGCGATATGTGGTCAGCTTCTGCCATCTCTGAGTGGTGTACCGAAACTTCAACAACAAGCAATTTTAAAACTACCATGAACAACAGTGCCCATACTCGCCATAGTTCAAGCAGTACCTACATGCCAGAAGTTGGATCGCATCTATCTTTCAAGTATGTTCATTCATCTTACAAATCCATCAGATGATTTTGCTGACATAATTTACAACAGAGAATTAGGTCCTATCATCTTGCAAATCGAAGTTGGCAGTGGCAAAGAGCCTGGAGGTACCGTCACTTTCAAAGTCCATGCCAAACTTATCTACGCCAAAATTCCAGCCCTCGAATATATGGTCGCCAATACTTTTGAAGAATTCCTAGACCCAGTCAAAGAAATCCCAGATGTTATCCTTGCAAATGATGATCCCAAGGCTTTCAAGTTGCTCGTCGACTGGGTTTATACCGACAAAATCGATGGCGGTCTTAATAAGATTGCAAGCATCGAAAACACAACCATGCCCTCCAAGGGTTCCTTCAAAGGACTTTTTATGTCGATGAAGCTTCCAATCCTCGTTAAACTCTGCATTCTTGCAGAAAAATATCACATCCCGCGTCTACAAGATGAATCGATTGGCTTCCTCATCAAGTTCATGGTCGATACCAAGGCAAGAGCTAATCCTTCTTGTTGGTTGGAGGTCTACAAACACACTATTTCCAAGTCAAAGTTGAGACTTTTGATCTCCAGAATTGCGGTATGGCAAATGTCACAAGTTGGTGGATTGGATGGAGTTAGTGATATTGATCTCGATTCGATCTTATCTCGCAGTGAGGAATTACGTTTTGATATATCAACACTCACAGAGGATAACATGGGAGGTAGTCTAGCTGATCCGTTGTTGGCACCAGCTTGTGATTACTATAGCGATTAAGTTGGTAACGAATGATCTTGTTTACACATTCAAATACGCGGTGTTAGTTGAGACTTCAAGGATGAATTCACGCTTTAGCTTCGGGTGGTCTGCTTTCGTGAATTGGTTTGATTCGCTGGGCGGGTTGTTACTGCGAGTTTATGGAGGCACCAAATCAGATCTGTTTGTCAGATCCAACCAGAAAGGCTCATGGACTTAGGATGGTAATTTCAATTATAGACTATATTTCAAATTGGTCGTACCTTTTAACATGATGCTGAATATTGAAATCGCTATGTCAACGCAGAGATCTATCCTGAAGACACTCACTTTCTCACACATGATGTAATATTTTTACGTTGAACCTCAAAACTGAGGGGAACATTTTTTGTGTTCTGTATGCTATACACCCAACATACAATGAGACATCTACTTCGTCATCGTTGTTTTCAAATGCTTAGAATCCCAAAGAAGCCGCTCATCAACTCATCAAATCAGAAAAACACCCATTTCCTAGTCTATGCTGATTCAAGTGAATGAGCTTGCGATGCCACAGATTTTTGATTTCTCACCCTGATATTCCATGCACCGAGACCACACGATGCACTTAACTGTTCTCCATAAGGATATCGGGCATCTTTTTTGTGTTGGAAGCAGTCGCATGCAGGTGCTTCCATTGGATCTCCGTGGTGGACTACCGTCTTCTCCAGCAGAATATCTTTGACATCAAGTGTGAGATCACTGCTGCTTCTCATCAAATCCTGAATATGCTCATGATCTTACCTGAAGAATTACAAAGTCAGTTCATCCCATGGATCTTAAGAGAATTGGATTCTAGGAACGCTCAATATATTATTCAATTTTGCAACTATGCTATCATATTGACTTAGCTTAGGTGTTTCTTCCTTCAGGCTTTGAATGGGTATGACTTTTAGTTATCACGCATTGCTTTTCACTTATTCAATTCAATTTTTTGGAAGGTAAAATATTGAGTTAAAAAATATTCATTCCTATTAGGGTCTCTATTGAAGTTTATTCTAGTGTGTGTTTTGGGTGTACAATCGCATGAACTCAACCCTCATGGTTGAAGTATCCAAACAATTTCCATTTCCTCGACACCAAACCCCACACCGTATTAAACATTAATGTACCGCGTGCATACATTCTTTATCCTATTAGAAACGAGTATTGAACCCGATGGATTTGATTAGCTTCCGTTTCTGGTTGTTTAAAGCTTTCCTACAACTGGCCTGCTGGAGCCGTCTTAGAATCATCCTTGGATGCTTTCTTGAATCGATGGGTTAGGTGAGGGCTGATATCAACAAAAAGCTCTGGGATAGCGTCTAGAAGTGTGGAGATTTGCTCGTCATCCCAATTGAATTGATTGTCTTCTTTCATGGCTTCAGCCACAAGTCCGGCAGAGAAAAATCGGAGTTCTGATGTTTCAGGGGTCAATTCATACGCAAATCTGACATGCTCTGGCGTGAATCTTGAGTCATCGCGACTTTCAAAAATCTCCTTAATGATGCAATCCATTGCTTCATCTTGTAAACCATGATGTTCGAAGGTGTACGCGATAGCATATAGAGCGAAGAGCTCGTAGGTACGGCATTTGTTGCTTTTCTGCTCTGCAATCGAAGCTCCATATATCCAGCGCTTTAGAAGCTTGAATCCAGCTGGATCAAGCTCAGAAAATCCCATATAGAAACTCAATCGACTAGAATTAAGTCTTTTTGCGAAATAAGGAAACTTCTTTCCCAAAAGTTGAGCAGGGAGTTCGAGTACAAAGTTGTAGGTGCCAATCATGATTTTAGCCGTTGGTTCGCCGCAGTTTCTAAACAAAGTTAGCTAATAGACCTTCGTAGTAGATGGCATAATGATACAATGTGAATTCTATGACCCAAATGACACGCTGTAGCCCAAGCTAATGGACAACTTGATCGATAAAATGGGGTTAATTGATGGGAAATGAACTTACTGGTCAGGTTGTTCAGGTGCACTGTCTGAATCATCAGATGAGCTCACTGATCCATTACCATCTCCATTGCTTGAAGAGACACTTTCAGACATATCAGATGTGTGTTCTTGAGATGGGGCTGGAACAAAGGGAGGTTCAACGAGTGATAATTGGTGGGAGTTCGCAAATTCATGTTGTATTTTAATGCGATCCTCCGGTGAGAGTTCTTTGTCAACACAAGAGACGTCCGACGTGTCGTTGTTGGCCATGATTGGTACTTCAATTGATGTTAATAAGTAATCGATGGAAGAGAGAATATGAATACATCAATCGTTATTAACGATGTAAATGTATCTATGGGAGTGGCTACATACCAGATCGCAAACTTTCCATCAGTCAATGGAAAGTTTTAATGAATGTGTACTTTCGAAGTTTTGTCTACATGTTCAAGGTCGAGAGAAGAAAAGGGATGAAGTGTATATATACTGTTGGGTATAAGCTTCAGGAATCGTTGACTCCCCCCCCCCTTTTAGTACTCTCTTAGCTACTGCCTAGCGTCCAGTAGATCAAGTAGCTCTAAATTTAGCTGGAGATCAAGATAAATTTTCAAAATGGATTTTAAAACAACTAATCATTATTATATTATCAAAATTCGTCACCAAAAAGGTGTGCTTTTACATTATATTTAACCATAAGAGAAGTGATCTTTTGGATGAATTCAGCAGCAATTCTCTTGATTTTACGGATTATGGCATCTTCATGAGGCTCGCTTAGCCCAATTTGACATTTGACAAGACTTCGTTCAGCTTTTCCTCAATGATGTCTATGAAGTCGCAAGCTAGTAGTAGCTTGTATCTAGCTCCAAGTGTTCTGAGGCTAACCGGAAATTCATCACAACCAGTACGCCATACTCGAATCATCTTTCCGGAAGAGAGAAGGTTCGCGGCGAGCATAGTACATTCTTATCCATTCCAAATGTTAGTAGGTAGAAGATGCAAAGCAGTGGCTCACATCTCCGCCGCTCAAACTCCTAACTTTCAACACTTCATTTAGCAAATGATCTAGCGGGGTCGATCAAACCATTTGACCAATGAACTAAATTCGTCGCAGATGATCTACGGTTTCCTCACGTGCATCTAATTCCCTTATTCGTTGGTCATGTTGCTTCTACGTAATTTAGACTCTTTCACGATTGTCTAGGTCTCTGTATCTTCCATAATGTCACATAAGTAATGATTAGAGTCGTCAGCTCTAACCTTCATTGCTGCGCGGTGCAAGTTTTGCATACACTTATCCATAACGATCGAATCCTTTCCTTGATTCTCTTCTTGCATAGTCACATGTCCTTAGTTCTAACCCAACACCCATGAAATCTTCATCTCTGACCATGGCTCCCCATATCTATTCTTGCAGTTTGTCTTATTGTCCATTCTTGTTCCCATGATGACGATTCTATGTTCGCTCCTATGATCTACCTTTGCATCTCCCTTTCTGCCCCCACCAAAGTCCATAAATCTTTTACTCGTATTCCCAATATCCTGTGATTATAGAAGTCCCCACCTCTCCCCTCGATCCACTTCGCTCACTTGCTTCTTTACACCTGTTGCCATGATTCTCTCACTCGACCACATCTTTCTTGCTTTCATGACCTTGACCAATGAATACACAGCTTCGTGGCCCAATATGTAAATCAGAGTTTTCTCCTCGCACATATATAAATTACCCAGATGCCACAATGATTTTCCATCTTCTATTACCACATAATTATTGGCGCAGGGATACAGCCAAGAGAAGAGTAGATGAAAGGCGATAGGATGGTCGGAGAGGAGATGAACGACGACAATAGATGGGTGATGAGAGGAGATGGACGACTAGAGTGCGAATATCGACGAGGCAGGACGAGGTGGGTCGAGTGAAAAATGTCAAGCGACCCGAAGAGTAGTAGGAAGTGAGGAGAGAGTCAGAAACTCTGAAATTCTAGGAGAGTAATCGACTTTGGGGGCGACGGCCAATGTAGCAGGTTTCGAATCGAGTGCCTAGAACACTGCAGAAACTGTTAGTCTTCCAGTATTATGGACTGGACAAGACAAAAGGAGGTGTTCGAGAGAACATGAGGAGAAAAAGAGAGACCTAGGATAACTTACTGCACATAAGATAAATTCACAGATGCTGTCTCAAGAAGTTTTCCTCCTTTTGAAGTCTCACAGTCTACCCCCTGCTCCTTCATCGGCTCGGAATACTGGGTATGGGCGCCGGTGTCATTGCCGCAACTGCCGTCTTCACCCATGCTCTTTCCCTAAGTATCTATCATAAAAGTCAAATCATGTACTAGAAAACTCGAATACTAGTACATGAAATGAAGATCCTCAGTTTTTTACAGTCAAATCCTGGTTGAATTTTGTTAAGCTGCGTCAGACTTGTGTTGATTATTTGTCAGTATCTCATATTGTACTTCGTATGGTCAAATACCATATGATGACTATACCCATGTAGATTTGCAGTGTTAGGAAAGCACCTGTGCATATTTTCACAAGATGTTATTTTATCTAGAGAGCAAGATCATTATTACCATCAATACAGATATTCAAGACGTTCACAAAAGTCTGAATATAATGAGCCCATTCGCAAGTTTAAACATCACATAAAACAACCGTGAAAAACCATAAATAAATCATTGATATTGAGTTGAGTTTGGATTAATTACATCATGACGTCCTGTCGAGAAACTGTTTGAACATGTCTTGAGGATCATGCATACCTATTATGTGTGTGTAGACACCATCATCAAAAGTAAATGAAAACCTGAACCGAGCTGAGCCGAACCAAATCAAATTGAAACATAAAAGTCCAAATTTTATAGACACAAGAAGGTTTGTTCTGATCGAAGAAATGAAGGCCGAAAAAAAAAAGCACACCGTCCAGAAACACCCCCGGCATGGGTATACCCATGGGTAGATGGCTAAACAGTCTTGGTATCGCCGTTGAAAATATCAAAAACCCGAAATAAAAAAGAACCAATGAAAAAGAGAAAAGGAATCTCGAGAAATGATTTCGGATCAAAAGAAACTGCATAAAAACATCTTCTAGATCAAAAGACGCTGATGCAAGACCAAATCCACCATCCCATCACAAATCCTGATCCTCAGGGTCCATCTCAAATTCCTTCTTGAGCTGTGCCCTATCCTGAGCAACAGTCGTGAATGGTAATCTTCTCTGACGCCCAGAAATCTCAAGATTAAGCCGGGGACCCAAAGCACCGGGCGAGAGATTTATTGTAGTTTGATGATATCTCCGCGGTGGACCACGATCAAGTGTAGAAGGTGATGAGGCTGGACGAGGATTGAATGCGACCTTGGGACCTTTCTTGACGGGGGTTTTTCTTGACTTTCTTGGAGTACCCTTGGCGGAACCTTTAGCTGGACTTCTCGCTGAACCTCTGGAAGAGTCTTTGCGGTTACGTGCTCTCTTACTAGGACTCACCCCTTCAAAGCCATCTTCATCGTCCTCGTCTTCTTCAATCTCCTCGTCAACTTCTTCTTCATCCCCTTCATCAATATAATCATTTCCATCGTCTCCTTCGACCGACCCGGTATCCTGGAATCGGAAGTAATTGGCACCTCTAGCCGACAAATCATACCGTCTTTGGCTTCTAGTGCTAGCACGAGTACGGTTAGGTGTTACTGGAACGACCGCCTCACCTGGCTGGCTTCTTGTACCAGCTCTTTCTCGACGTGGTCTTTCCGGAACATCAACTGGATCCATTCTACCGGATTGATCAGAGGTTTGGTTCATGTCGCCGAATCCAAGACCAGCATTGATTTGTGCAAGAGGTGTGTTATGGAACATGAACTCATCCATGCCTTCAAAGTCAGCAGGAGCTTGGTCCATATCATCAATGTTTTGGTTGGCACTGTCGAAAGGTTGCTTCATACCACCGAAGCCAGAAGAATTAGCATCGGGATTGAAATCACCAAGATGACGAGAGGATCTTCTTGGACCGGGAAATGGCATATCTTGATCATTTAAATCCAAATTGTAGTCGCCTCTGAAACCAGCAAGGTGAGTTCCTGAGCGGTGGACATCATTGAAGTCGAGAGCTGGGAAAAGATCTGCATCTAGATCCATATTGACATCCATGTTTAGACCTATGCCAATTGGTCCAAAATCACCAAAACTACCGCGATTGATCCAAAAATCCTCTTGCGGATTATCAAGAGCTGCAATAGGTTGAGATACTCCATACATCTCAGGAATCTGATGGTTCGAAGTGCGATTTTCAATACCAGAAAGGTCAACTCCTGCAAACCCCATCTCCTGCTCGTTGTGAGTTTGATTGACAGCAAATCCTTCCCGATCTTGACCAGCAATAGTGGCTGTACGACTTCGAGATGCTAGACCGGTTCCAAAATCCATGTTTTGACTCACGAATGGGTTCAAACCGAAGCCACTCGGTGCGCCGACTCCTCCGTGGGGGCTTAGGGATCGATTTTGAGCAAAGATCTCAGGGACATTTGCTTGAAGTCCAAAGGATGGTATATGACGACCATGAGGTCCTTTATGAAGACCATCATCCTGTCCACGACGTGTTCTTTCAGATTTATGGGTATGGATTGCGGGGAAGACTTTTTGTACTTCTTCTTCCATCTCAACCCTAGCTCCATCATTTCCGAAATTTCCAGAAGATCTCGCATTTCGGCGTCCGAGCGATTGGTAGACGGCAGCGACCTGCAACTTTTCACGCATTTGGGCCCGATTCATAGTAGGAGCGAGGCTCTTCTTTGCTCTATCAGAGCTGGTGGAATGGTTTGCATCATTACCATAATACACGCTTGCTTGTCCGACTGTTGATTGAGAACGACGCTTAGGTGGAGCATAAGCGGGAACCAATTCTTCAGATGATCGACCACGACGTGGAGGCGCGATGTGATCAGGAACAGAATAGACATGGGCCGGCACAAGTGAAGAAGTATCGACAATGATGGTATTCTCATCGACAATGGGATTGGTTGCCTTGTATTGACCCATCGATAACTGCGAACGAGTAGGAAGATTGTGATCAGAAGCAAATCTATCGGATGCAGGTGATCTTCCTTGGTGTGGCAGTGCATTTTCGGTAGGAGCAAAACTTTCAGACGATTGAACCAGATTGAGAGGTGGATGATTAGAAGGAATGGGTCCTGTAACTGTGGGAACCACACCCAATGCACGATAAACCGTAGCAACTTGGAGTTGAAAGTTACGATTCACAAATTTAGCTTTGGAAGCTGCAGTAATCGCCTGTTGCTCTTTAGCAGCAGTCTTATCATTTGCATCAGCCTCATCAGTTGAGCCCGCTTGAAAAACAGACGGTGTGGAAAGAGGTGGAGATATAAGACGCGATGAAGGTACGCTGGGTGAACTGGACGTCTGGCTCGTACTGCGTGTGCGATGTGCAGAGGTAATAGATGAGCCAGCTTCTGTCCCCTTGTGTGCAGAGGGTGTAGCTTCTTTTGCAGCAGCTCTATTCGCGTCTCCAATCTCTTCTTCTGCTACCTTCAGCGCCTCCGTGTTGTACTCATGAAAGAGCTTGTACTCATCCCAGACGTGATCGACTAATAAGTGATCACAGATCCAAGGGTGTTCTGCAACGAACTCCATAGCATCAATCATCTCACGAAGAGAAAAACGCTCATCGTTATCCCCATCGACAGACTCTGCAGGAGACGAGCTTTCGTTTTCAAGATGGTCTTCGATCCCAGGACTACGGTTAGGAGTTGTAGCCTTGTTCGAGGTGCTTTCTTGATTTTTGGACGAGAGACATTGTTTGCTGTCGACTCGTTGTCGAGTATCATTAGCTCTGGCTTTGCTGTCATTATTGCTGGCAGTGAGCTGAATTTCCTCCTCCGTATCGGAATCGGTAATAACGGCAGGTTTCGGTGCACTTGTTCTGCGAGTATTGCTAGATATTGCAACTCTCTTTTCATTGCTCAGCTTCGTAGAACTGGTGGGTCGATCACGTTCGTCGTCGCTAACGCCATATAGGTCATCGTTTTGAGAAGCTATCTGCGCCTGGAGATCGCGTTCCAGCTGCAACTGATGAGCTTTTTCTTGAGGAGTACGATATAAGGAGTTCAAATTTATCCTGCTGATAGCTCCAAGCTCAGCAGCGGCGCTCTTCTCGAGAGCGAGGGCAAATCTCACGTGTTTGGGGTGTTTTTCGCCAGTGTGAGATTTGGAGTTGGAAGTCGTGGCTTGGTCATGACCACCGTTAACTTGAAGAGGGGCAATTTGAGGAGGTGGTAGTCGACTCGATGAGGTAGACTCATACCTACGTGGAGCTTCATCTAAAGAAGAGAGGTTAGCGCCTGTGCTTATTAACAGATCCCGTGGCTAGTAACGAACCACTCTGAGATAAAGCTAACAAAGATTGCGCAGCTGTTTGGCGACTTTGAACTTCAAATCGAGGATAACTTTGCACCTTTGACTGAGAGTCACGGCTAGATACACTGTGATTTGTGATAACGAAATTGTATCCTGAATGAGTGCTGAAAAATAACTGACTCTCTCGGCACGCTGCCTCGACCTGTTCCTCTATTTCGTTCTTGTGGTCTTCTATATCTCTAAACTTCCTAACGTGGCTTTTCCAGCCTGGATTGTATGTCTCGTTAGATAGCTTGACGCACAATCGCTCGCACAGTGTTGGCTAGTGAAAAGCTGTCAGTATTCGTTGAATCATGAATGTAAAACCTTACTTACATGTTTAATGAACAAACGAGCAAGAAATCTGGCATGCATCATAGCCCACGCACTGATGTTGACTTCTGGGTTGAGGTTTGGTCCTCTCTTCAATATCGGGATGACATTTTGAACTTTGGACTTGTAAACGTCCATTGCTTCAATTAATATTCTCCCGAATTCAACTCGATCTTTCTCTGGAATGTTAAGGACCTCAGATTCACAGGCAAGAAACCAAGTAGCTGGATTATAGGAGACTATCTTAGCAATGACTGCCTCTTGTTGCTTGGAGATAGCCATGATAGATATTGTACCAAACAGTGTGTTGTAGCAAATGCCAGGAAAAGATAATACAAAATTGTGAGTATAATACGCCAAATTTGAAAGCTTTGCAACCTCCTGTAAGGGAGAACTGGCAATAAAATACAAATTGAAGTTTGAGAACTTTTGAAATAAGCAAGCGTCTTTGTTGTTGACAGAATAAAACTGAGCTTTGGCGACGGTGGGATGGAAGAATAGTCGGCTAAAGCTCGGGTCCTCCGATCTTGTTTCCATGACATTATCAAAACTCTCGAAGTATTCACTGGCTAAGATAATAGATTTAGGAAAAGGTGATGTGAAAGACCTGGCTGTGTAAAGTATGTTCATGCCTTGTATCAATAGATCCTAGGCCAATTTAGTGAATATCTTTGAAGTGTTGAATTTTTCTTCCTTTCTCCCATAATTTGAACTCCTTGAATTGTTGATTGCACTTAATTGAATGCTAAAGACTGGTGAAAGATTACCTATTATACCTCTTTCTAATCATTCCAACACCTGTATAGACCGAACAAGGAGAGCTTTGAACAGAAATAAATTGTATGAATCTATGCTTGTCCTCCTGATTAACTTCCATCCAATGATCTTGAGTTCAATATATCAAACATATATACAGACCTCAGTTCCATTTACCTGCTCAGAATTTGGATGACAGACACTTATAGTATTATAAATAGTTGAGGTGCAACTTAGAATACTATTAGTTGATTTCTGCTTGATCAAAATTTGAGACAGACAAACTCCTGGAGGTATCATGTTTGTCAGAATATGATAGCTAGAGAAACACAGTGCCTATTGTGAACAGCTGTCAATCCTCAAAATTTGAAAACTTCCGGTTTGCTCTGTTAGCTTGTGATGGCAATGATCAAGATCTTTGGAATCCTATCCTGCAACTAGAACTATCCTTCACTAGGTATTGACATAGTGTTTGTCATCGGCAATGTAGAAAACCATCATACATTCAACAACACCTGCAAATATTATCAGCATTCATCTCATCAACTATAGACCCACCAATATTAATCCGATCATCAAACACAAACCCCCGACAAGTTTAATGTCCCATGTCAATTCCCGCTTGTTGCGCCAAGTCATCCGCTTCCGCTTTCACTTCCGCGTACCTTCTCCACGCTACTACATGTCTCATCTCTTTCCCCCTAATCACCAACCATACATAACCCCTCCAAAGACCCCCAACGATATCGATTCTGAGAAGTTAACTTTCTCAATTTAAACCAGAACAGGAACATCACAGCTTCAAGAACTTTACCAACTGTTCCAAAAACCCCAAAAGAAAACTCAATTCATCGACCCGAAGATTCCCAAAAAGAAAGCACAACCATTCTACCACCATACGCACTCTTCTCGTTATGCCTACCTATTCTTCTCATCTTTCCTTCTCCCCTCTTATCGCCTCTAATGATCTTGCATACATATAACAAGCATCTGGAGAACCCTTCAAAACCATACAAACACAATGCATACAAGCCTCCCTCCTACTCCTCCAAAATAGCATACAGCAAGAAGATCATGAATTTATCCCCTCTCCTATTCCCTCTCTTCTCCGCCCCCTGGTCATCTGACATACATACATACACACCCCAAAGCTCCTCAGTCCTTCTAGGCCAAGGAATTGCGATATATCCACGCCTCCCCCAATCAATCAAGACAGCATATTAGATACATCAAGAAAATCACAACTTGCTCTCTGTCCTCCCCCTCTCGCCTTTCCCCCCAGAAACCTAGCTTCACAAATCTACGAACCCTCTCTCCAACCTCCCCCCAGAAATCTCCATCTCAAATCCTACATCCCTCTCAAACCTCAAAACCACAACCACAACCCCAACCCAGCCATCCAACCCTCCCATCTAATCCTCCAACCCTCCATCTCAAACCTCAACCCTCCAACCCCAATCCATCTACCACAAAACACTTCCACACCTACCTACCTATATTTCCACTTTCCACTTTCCACTTTCCACTTTCCACTTCTCCCTAAAGAATACGTAATCTTACATTATAGGTCCCTACCCTATATACCACAAAATCTACAAAACATTGAGCACAGAAGCATAAAATAATAAAAGAAAGTTTGAATAAAGCGAGTGAAGTCTAATAGATAGCTATAAATACCTACCTAATAGATATCTAAATATTGAAATGAAGTCCCACGTTCACATTGAAGTTCCTATCCTATCTCTACGTAAGCGAAAAAACAAGCAGAAATCAAGTACCCTTTTAATAAAGGACTTTTTTAATAGATTATAAATTCATTTCAAATTAAATATTGAAATTTGAAAAAAATCAAATGAAAATTTGAATCTTTTTTATATTGAAATTGTATGGACAAGGGAATTCATTCAAGGGAATTCACTTCAAAGGATTCACTTCAATACAATGACAACTGTATTAAGGGTATTAGGCGAAAGCGAAGGAGACTAGCTCTTTCAGTAGTGCCTATATAAGGCCTACTATTTCCCTCATTTAGCTAGCTCCTTAGATTGAATACAAATAGACATTTAGGGGCCTACACATAGTGGGAACCACGTCTTCCGTATCTCTCTCAAACCAACAGAAATTAAGTATTTTTATTATTCAATATTATATTAAAAAAAGATCTTGATTATTGAAGTTCTTTTAAATAATAATCAATTTCCGCCGCTTTTTTTGGTTACATAGAGCCTATGTAAGGTCAAGCGCACGGACAGTTGGTACAACCTTATGTATATATATATCACGTGAGTGAGTTGGCCAGCCGCCGGGTTTTTAATTTCGTTTTTGTTGTTTGGATTTTGGATTTTGGATTTTGGATTTTGGAGGAGTACATAGGTATTTTTAAATTGAAGTAGAATTGCTTATAGAGTTGTAGGGATTAGGTGTATGAAGGAATGTGTGGGATTAAATTCGGGTTGGGAGAGATATTGAGGAGGAGAATTATCATTCTCAATTTTGGGAAGGGAACGTATATTTCCCGTGATTTCACGAAGCATATCTTAGAGTATATGAGGGGAAAGGAGATCTGTGATATATTATAAGAATTATTGAATATGTACTATTATTAATTATGATCTCGAAGCAAGTAAATCCACCAGTCCGCTTATATATAATAAAAATTGGTCGAGATGCCACCATGATGCCCATGGTTTTCAATTATGCCTGTATGTATTGACTTTTAGTTCTCAAGTAAGGACCGAACCTATACAGAATCCAAGGAATTGGTATCAAAGATACAGTAATAAAGCCCAGCATCGACGTTGCCCATGTAAAGCCAAGTTTGTCGAGAATCGTTGGTGTTATGAGAGGGAAACAAGCCGAGACAAAGAAGCGCATGAATGTTAGGGCGGCTAACATTGATGCACTATAGTGAGCAGTGTAGAAGTCGCTATGATATACTGGGAGACATAGCTAAGGGATTCTAGCGTCAGCTTTTGCTTGATTATCTCCACATGGAGTTGAAAGACATACCATGGTGAGAACAAATGAGAAACCGAATAGTCCACCAGATAGAGTTGGTATAATTGAAGGAATATCCGCGCGACCTGTCCATGCGAGCCTAATCATATTGTCAGTAATACAAAAAGATGAATGGAATAGAGTCATCTTCTTGCCAAAATAAAGACATAGGAAGTGTGATAGACCCCAACATGGCTGGATATAATCGTTTCTCTGGTGCAACTTTGGTCCCAGTTCGGATTGCTTCATTTCGTGGTTTTCGATAAAACAGTCGATCAAAGATGGCAATCGTCGGAAGTGCAGTCACACTTCCAATTATCAAAGGACAAAATGCCATTCCGACTTCATATGGTGAGTGTTGGTAGATTTTCTCAAACAAGTTAGCATATGATACGAGGTAGGAAAAGACCACAGATTGTGTTATTGCCATAACGAGACCGGTTGGAAAGACTGTAGGTTCGACGAGTAACATGTGTAAAGGTCTTCCGAGTGAGGTAAGGACGAGTCTTGCAAGTGTTGCCCTGGTAGTTGTGAGACCCATTCTTGCTTCTGCTCGTCGGCGCAGTATCTGTGGTTGATATGTTTCGGGAAGTAAATAGGCGAAAATTGTAGAGCCGCTGAAAAGTATAGCCGACACCCAGAATTCCCATCGCCAGGAATGATTTGTTATTATCGCTGCACTGACCATAGGCCCGGCCTCTGTCACACCGATGAGTGAGAAATGGTGATGTGGAAAGTGAGGCATAGATTGAGAACTTTAAATTACGGGAGTGCAGGATCAAAGGATAAATTATACTTACGGGTACCACCAACTACAAAGAGTACGAACAAGGCAGCAAATGTAGTTCCAGTTTTCTCGAGACTGATATTCCATAAATCACTTATGATTCCTCCACCAACTGTCAGACAAGGCGATGCAAAAAGACCAGCGAGTGTTCGGGCGATGGCAATCGTGGCAAAGTTTGTAGCACATCCTCCCAAGAGAGTAAAGATCAATGCTAGAGGTGCAGTAACTCTGTATACTATTCGCCTACCGAAAACTTCAGAAAATGCCGTTGAAAATAATGCCCCGATACCAAGGCCCGCAGAGTAACATGATATCGGAATAGTGGCTATTGTTTTTGAAATTCCGAACGATGTAACGACACCTGGCATTCCTCCCGTGTAGGTTGAATTCCCAAAAGTTCTGTCATATGATAAGCACGTGGGTATTTAGTAATCTTGTCAGAGTATGCAAGAACTTACGCTGCAAATGCTGTGTATAAAACCGAAATAGAAATAGCATATTTGATAACAGGAGACCAGTTACGAGCATTCTCGTCATCTTTCAGAATAATCGAAGTGCCTCGAGGACGTTGTGGTGCATATGAATATCTTTCCCATCTCAAACAACATTGAGGTTGTTGTTTCTCATTTAGTTCATCAGAAAATGAAGTACCTTGGCTGCTTTTTCTCTCATTCATCTTGATAGCACAATGATTATCAGAGGAGACAGGAGAGGATGACAATTGCTTGGTTCAACAAGCTCGCTGAATACATCGAAATGATTTATTCGAAGAGAAAGATCCTTTGGGGTATAAGTAAGAGGCAGTAGGTAATGAGCAGACAAATGCAGGTCCCGATGACGGCGCGATATACTTTGATCGTCTCCTCAAAAATTTCAAAAACGGAAGGCACAACTGGCCCAATCTGGTGCGTTTGGTCGTCATCGAGATTCAAAGTCTTACTTCTTCCACCATATCATCTTCTATGGTCGATCAAAAACTGATAGATGCTTCATCAAGATCAGGAGTTCCAAGGCTATTTCATTGTAAGATCGTATTTGCGGGATATTATCAATCCATGGCACACAAAACGTGTCTTTATTCAATGATCAATGTCATCTACGACCTATGACTGTCGATCAATTTTGGGTGAGATTCTCCATCCCTCATGAAATTGAGAGACTTATCGTCGAGTTTGCCTGCAATCCTACCTCCATCAGTCGAACCGACAGTCGACCTGAAAATTCAATAGACGTGGTGGTCTCGGACGGGTCCAGCAGAATGAAATGGTTTATCGGAGAGATATTCGACACCATCAATTCACCGATGAAGCTACCGCCATGGATCACACGTGTGGTGGTTGATAGGAATGGCCCAACCAGTCTCCAGCCACTGGCCGTTTCAACTTTGTCGCACTCATTCGCTTGAAATTGATCCATCGGACGATGTATTCCGATGAACTCGACGATGAATGTTATGTGTCATCTCTCACATCATCCATGTCACCACGACTTCGCTCACAATGGTGCAAGTACCCGGGACAAATGACTTCTTTTCCAAAAGCGTCCCAAAATAGGATCTTACCAACATTTTGGTAATCGTCAAATCGATCCACAACCATTACGAGAGAGAATGGAGTCCCCCATCGTCGGTAAAGCTTTTACCAGTGAAGTGATCCACAAATGGCGGGGATTACCTCTTTTGGGGTAATTCCCCCATGAAAATTCTTTGGGGTCAATCAAGGATATGTTGCAAGAGCAATGTAATGTGCGGAGTACGCAGAGATATAAAGCATCGCTGCCGCCCTGCTGATCGTCCGAGGGTTTCTTTCAACTCTTTTTCGCAATTCAACGAATCTTTCTTTTTCCTTCCATATCTTACCCCGGATACCCCACCCCCACAACAAACATAACAGAGCCTGCAGATGCAGAAGTTGGCATCGAACATTGAAAGGAATTGGAAAAATATTCTATTGATATTTCTGAGGGCAAATTACGATGATCTTGAAAAAGTTGTCACCAGAATTTTCCATCGCAGACGAGTTTCTTTTCATTGTCGTCGTTGTCTCTGAGGCTCATGGCACAGGAACGAAAGAAAACCTCAAGAGTCTTCCCTTGGCTGAGTCTTCCCTTGGCTGAGACCTTTCAAGAACCAAGCCAACCAACTTTGAGCAAACAAACCCAACTCAGATCGCACAACGCCTCGGATTTCTTTTTCTTACGTGCAACACAAACATGTTCCGACCTTCGAATCTTCCAATCGATAACGATTTATAATACGACAATGATGTTAAGCTCGATCATCCAGAGTTATCAATTGGGCTCAATTTTTATCCAGTCTAATCTGCATTCAATTTGGCACAGCGGTACAGTCGAACAAGAAAGTCACAACGGATGGAAGAAGACGCAGAGTAGGTGGAGCCATGGTGCATGAATTATTCAAATCTATATTTTTCATTGGTATCGTACAGTGATGCTCCCAATAATATCCCGAAATTATGAACGCCGACTAATGCATATTTCCAATCCCAGGTTTCCCTCATAAATTCGATCATAGATCGCCCAGTCATTGACACCATTATCCCGCAATGCTATGCTATGCTACAATAAACAATACTAAAACTGCGGAGTGACCCGCGATGGAAGACTTTGTCCTTCCGGAGACAGTCTGGAATCATATACACAACGCGGATGAATCCAACCACCCTTGTGAATAGAACCCGCCGTCAGGTCAACGAAAAGGGTCCGACAAATATCGTTACACGATTTGTTCCGAAACGGAATCCCCTCTACATCAATTCCTTCACACGAAAGGGGCTGTGTAAAGACCAGTCTTCTTCTTTTGCTCTTCATCGCCCTTCTGCGTACTAGCAAGCTTGGATCGAGCTCGTAAAAGATGCCCGTACTTAAACATGATGAAAGGAATGAAGGTCAAGGCAGTACCAGCGATTGCGAGAATCAAACCGGCATATTGGCTACCGACATTGTGGAAGAATTGGCTTGCGAACAATGGCGCCACTGCACCCAAGGCGTTACGCATCAAACCCTGTCCAGCAATGGCGGAGGAACTATTTTCGCCATAACAATCCGAAGTGTAACTGTATGTGGATTCGAAAATGAAGAAAATGCCCATGGAGATTGGTGCAAGTGCAATGGCTGGTGCAACCCATGTAATGAAGCCATACTGGGTGAAGCTGTAGATGAACAATCCGATTGGGAGGAAACAAGCACCACACATTGCACCGTACAATCTGGATTCCGGAACAATGTGTTGATCATGGGCCGCCATGATAGATTTGTACTTCTTGATCTGGAAGAAGTTCAATCCAAAAGCGATAGTCACACCAATACACAATGAAATGTATGGCAGACCAGCTATACCTTCATTCCAGCCGTGATGTTCTTGAAAGGTAATTGGAATGACCGACAAGAACAAGAAGGTGACGAACCAGGCGAAAGCGATCCATAGACCGAAAGCGAAAACGACTGGCTCTGTGGCAAGCATTTTGACGGCCTTGACGGAAGAATTGTGAAGCATCTCTTTCAAGTCCTTTGCCTCGAGATCCATCTCGGCCTTGTATCTCTCATCGCCTGTTGCAGCTCGGAGAAGCTTGGCTCGTTTGTGCAATGCGACACCGCCTCTAGTTTCACGAAAGAAAAGAAGGATTGCAGCGAGAAGTGGTAAGTTTGCCAATCCTTGAATTCCCTCGATCCATCTCCAGCCAATTGTTTCGTCGATGAATCCGGCATAAATTGGCGCGCCAACCGTTCCCAAGATAGCTACATATGCGAAGCATGCCATTGGAACAGCTCTTGAATCCGGTGTATACATATCACTGAAGGTTCCACCCACGAGAATGGTGCCTACACAACCAAACAATCCACCTATGATTTGTTAGTAATTGTGCATTGCTATCTTTGGAAAAAGGGATAATTACTCAATGTTCTCATGACAAGAATTGTTGCAATGTTTTTGCCGAGAGCCAATCCGATGAAGATGATGATGAAGCCTGCATAAGCGCCAGTATAAATGATCTTTCTGCCGACCAATTCGCAGAAAGGTGCCAGGAACAATGGTGCGAGTGCACAAGCCATGTTGAAACAGAAGAGTCCCAATTGTCCTAATTCGGTCGAAACACCAAAGTCATCGCACATTGATGTGATTCCACTACTATATGCAGTTGTTGCCAAACCGATGAAAAGTGTCATCATGCACAGCAACACTGTGATGAACACTTTCTTTCCTGTGGGCCAGTTGAATGGATTCTCTGGATCTCCATTGGCGAAATGAAGGAGAATATATTCCCCGCCATCTTTTGTGATGAGCTCAGTGCGAGTTTCTGGCATATCGATATTGACCTCTTTCAGAGGACCGTCTTCAACATTGTCGCTATCGCTACCACGCATCGACTCTAAGAAAGAACCTCCTGCTACTCGTCCAACGGGTGGTGTTCGATTTTCCTCTTGCTTCAAATCCGGTAGTTCAGAATTCGAACTGTCCTTATTGTTGGGGGCGGGGCGAGGCCCATTGTGCTTTGGAAGGTCTGCCATGTCGTATTCTTGAGGTTCGTTGTGAGGATTCTGGGAAGTCGACATTTTCGGGAATGAGGGGATACTTGGGGAGATTTATTCAACTTTTGAAATAAGGAGACTCCAGAGAGGGGGCCCGTTAATATGCTCTCCAATTGTTGGAGCACCACATTTTCCCAGTAAGTCATCATCGACCTGCGTGCCGGTATGTGTTGCCATTGATCTATGTCGTCATAGACCGAGGAAAAACCGCGTGAAGAGATTTCGGCGACACTTCAAGTTGGAGTTCCATATTTTGGTGGACTGCCTGATTCAATCGTTGTTGATATCGGGTTTGACTTTTAGTTTTGATCCACAAAGAAGCCGGCACTAGATTAACATCGGGTATCCTAACACACATCCTTCCGACTCGCCTCGCCAACGGAATTGAAAAGTGTGTAAGAAATTTGGTGCATGGTCTACGATAAAGCCGCTCATTGCATGATTGAAGCAAGAGAGAGTAGCTGATTACGACTATTTTATTAACTTCACAATGTCGAAAATCATCAAATTTTGCTGTAGGGTCCTTCACTGAAACCGTCACTCACTGTTCGCATTGAAGCCCGTCAAATTTTTTCAACAGGGCTGGGTCCATATTTGTGGATTCCCAAACGCGCTAGAATGACACTAGAACATCACTAGAAGGATCTGATGTCTAGCGGTTTCCGGTACACGAACAATTCGCGTCCGGGCTTTAAGTTTTTGAACCTGTCGCCAAGTGGTTGTGTGCAAATTTTGATGGGCTAAAGTTGGCATCTGTAGCACTTGTTTACGATGCATCGACTGCTGTACGCATTATTCAATTCTGTTTTCGATACTCGATCGGAAGATTCGTGCATTGCGCTATGAAATTGAAGTTTTGGCCGTACTAATTTGCGACTATGCCGGAGATATTACATTGGTCTATTTCTGTAATATATCCAAGCACGACATTTACTGACGGCAGCTATTTTTAAGGGTTTTATGGTTTACTGCAAACTTTACCAAGTGGCTTTTCAATTAGCTATTGGTTGGTGTTTATCATCTAGCGGTCCGCGCTCGCCGCTCCCGTCGAACTTAGCGATTTGATCGAACACTCCTTTCTCGAGTGTTGCCCTGCATACCGTATGAATCCTGCATGTCGGTGAGAAATAAAAGTAAGGGATTTCCCTTGCGAAACGCTTCGAGACCTTACAAACAGAAATGAGGCTCTGGAGGTGAGCATCATAGGCAATGATGCTCATCGGATAAATCGAAAATGGATATCCGGCAAGTGGGGCTAATCCTAGAAATGATCCACCATTTAATGGGTACGAGATATTCCATAATTGGGACTCCTGGGCTGGTATCTCGTTTACTTTTCTTTTCTTGGACGTTCCTTGATTTTCGTGAAATAATCGAAATCGTTGCCATGCTGGCTATGACGGTTTGGGCGGAACGAGTGAGATGTCCGGTGGCTTTGTCGGATAATTTCAGAGCCTCACTGGCTTGAAATAATCTGTGGGATTTATAAGATAAGGTGGGTTTGCTGCATGTTGCTAGAGTTATGTATCATCTCACGATCTGGATGATATTAGCACTACAAAATCACAAGACGGCGCGTTCCATATTTGTTTACGAGATGTGGGACAATTATCTGCGTCTAGTCAATGGTATGATGTTCTGGTGGGCAACAAAAACTGAATTCACGTGTTTAGATGACCACGTTGTCATTGACGTCTTTATCAATAGTCATTGAAGTCAAAATTCATCTTAACACATCAAAGTACGCAGTGCAAGTGCACGTACCCTTGTTTCTATAGATGGACCTTTCAATGAAAGGAAACCAATATTCAGTTACCATTTAGTATTCGTGCTTGCTGATCATTGCGGAATTAAGATATCTTGAACAGGTTGGGGAGTGGGTGAGAGGAGAATGGGGAGAAAAGGTGAGGAAAAAGGGCCGTTTCCGCTTCCCCAATTTGCATGCTGTACAACAAAACATGGTCTCACACCACTGTACTCCGTATGCTTGTGAATAGTTGGGGGAAGGGGATGGGAGCGGTGGGATGGGAGGAGAATCGAGGGGGAAAAGGGCCGTTTCCCCTCTATGGAGTTTTTAGGAATTATTCGGGGATTTATTCTGTTGTTATCTGGGTCCTGGGTGTGCGATAATCAAAAGTATTGAAGATATTGTAAGATGTTTTTTTGTTTTGTTTGGCTTCGATTTCTATCTAGACTTCATAGACCTTTGGAATGAATAGCTATTGTATTTTATTGTATTGTAGAAACTTCACACGGAATAGAAATTATCACATGTACCCAAAATATTACAATATCGGCATCGTATCGTATCGGATCGGTAACCCATACATACATACCCATTCACTCCCATTCCATCCGCTCCCACACATCCCGAACTCCACACTTACGGAGAACATACATACATACACACTTATGGATATGGATATGGATATGGATAGGTATCCCATATCATTACCACTTTTCCAACTTGGAAACTCGGGAATTTGGGAACCCCGGTCGTTTAGATCCCGATTTCTTCCATGTTTGTGGGATTTTCGTTTTGTTTGTTTGTTTTTTTGTTTGTTTGTTTTTTTGTTTGTTTGTTTGTTTGTTTGTTTGTTTTTGTTTTTGTTTGTTTTTTCTGTATTTGGTTTGTATTTGTGAAATTGTGAATGAATGGATGGATGAATGAATGAATGAATGAATGGGTGGGGGGTATGGAGTTGGGAGTTGGGGGTTGGGGGGATGGAATAGAGGGGGGTTGGGGGGATGGAATAGAGGGGGTGGAACAGAGGGGATGGAACAGAGGGGATGGAACAGAGGGGATGGAACAGAGGGGATGGAACAGAGGGGATGGAACAGAGGGGATGGAACAGAGGGGATGGAACAGAGGGGATGGAACAGAGGGGATGGAACAGAGGGGATGGAACAGAGGGGATGGAACAGAGGGGATGGAATAGAGAGGATGGAATGGTAACTTGTGCTCATGCTCAATCATGCTTCGTTCGTTGAAAGTGGTACTTGGGACTCGGGACTCGAGATTCGGGACTCGGGAATCGGGACTCGGGAATCGGGACTCGGGACGTAGGACTTGGGGATGGATATTTGGGGATGGATATTTGGGGATGGATATTTGGGGATGGATATTTGGGGATGGATATTTGGGGATGGATATTTGGGGATGGATATTTGGGGATGGATATTTGGGGATGGATATTCAGTTAGTTAGTGTAGCGGAGTGTAGCGGGGTGTAGCTTTCTGATTTCTGATTTGAGGTGGTTGGTTTGGGATTTGGATATTAGGATATTGGGATATTAGGATATTGGGAGTGCGATTTTGAAGGTTTGAAGGGGTGGTGGTTTGATGGGTTGTTGGGGAGTTGGGTTGTTGGGTTGTTGGGGAGTAGGGGGAATCTGGTGGAGGAGAGTTAGTGGAGGAAAGTGAGTGGGTGAGTGGTGGTTTGGTGGCTTGATGGGTAGTTGGGTAGTTGGGTAGTTGGGGAGTGAGTGAATAGGTAAGTGAGTGAGTGGGTATAAGTAAGTGTGAGTAAGAGGTATGTAGTTTTGTGATCTTTTAATGTTGGTGGGATTTATGTTTGTGTGGTTTATATTTGTGTGATCTATGTTTGTGTGATTTATGTGTGTATATATATGTATATTTTCCATTATAATATTGGCTTTGACTGAGAGGTATAGTTTATAGGTAGTATAGAGCGGATGATATATAATAGTATTATATCTGAGTTTTATTGGGAGTGGGTGGTTTTTTCGGCTTTTGTTTTTGATGTATATTTTTATATTTTTATGTGAGCCTATATATATGTATATGTATTCAATTACAGAGTGTGGTGTGTAGGTGATGTGATGTGATGTGGTGTAATGTAGTGACTGATTTTCTATTGAGATTGTGTGAGTTTTTTGGTTTTGATGAGTTGATGAGTTGATACACCCGATTTCATAATGTGTGTCCAAAATCTAATTTTTTAGTGCTTATATGATTTTTGTTTCAAATAGGGATTATATTCATAATATTATTATACTTTTATTAATATCTTTATAATTAATAATTCAATTAAAGTAATTTCTAATTAAAAGTTATGATTATTATTAGGGGATTAAAACACCCTATTCCTAAAAAGATTATATTTTCTTTTTTTCCCAAAAAAGATATTTATAGATTGAAGTTTAACAAAAATATTCTAAAAAAAAAAACAAATAGTTTTCTTTTAAACTTATTAAAGAGTTTTCTAGCTTTATAAAATCTAAAAATCCTTTTTTGAAGAGTATAAAACCTTAAAGAAGTGTATTAAAGAATAATAAAGCTTCTATTAATATTATTAATAATCCAAAAACACTATTTCCAGAATCTATTCAGATTTCATTATCTATTAATATATCTATATCTAAGCCTTAATATCAACTTTCCTCTTTTTCTAAATCTGTATTCAATTCTAATTTGAGGGATACTATATATAATATCTATACTAGATTTTCTTTTAATTAATATATTAATAAAAAACTTTATTCCATAATCTATTTTATTATTAATATTAATAGTACAATATAATTTGATTATATTAATCTTTTAGAAGCTTTACAAAAAAATAATAATAATTAAGTAGATATAAGGAATATATTGGTGGAAGATAGATTTATTTCAAAGAAATAAATAATCTATATAGATTCTATAAAAGATAATGAGATGAAGTTTGTAATACAAAATTAAATGTAATAGAAATAAATGTTTTGTAATTTATATCTATAAAAGCATAACGATAAAAAACACTTTAATTTTGTGAAAGTGAAAATCTACTTTAATCTGTTTGAAAAGTATATAGCTAGTTTTATTCCTAAAAAGAGATTTAAAAAAAGCAATAAATAAATTCGATAAATAAAGCTTGATTCAAGTTTTGAATACAATAAGAAAGATATAAATATTGAGAAAAAAGAAAAGAAAAAAAAAGAAAAAGGAGATTAAAGGAATAAATAGAATATTATTATAAAGCGAGTATTGCAAAGAATGAATATCTAGAAAAAGGATAATTCTAAAGCAAAATAGCTATACCAGACAGTTTTAAAATAATAGAAATATGAAAAGTATAAATATTCTAATTTTGATTATTGTTATTGGGTTTTTAGTAAAAAAACATATTATATAATGATAATGGATAAATAGCTTGAATAAGCTAATTATATTATATATAAAAGGGAGTATATTAGTTTAAATAGATTTTTATATAAATAAATGGTAAAATAATCTACTAAAAGGAATTTAATTATTATAAAGATATATGGTAATAGGAAAAAGGAAAAGGATAAATCTATTTCTGCTTTTACTAGTATTTCTGTTTCTATTATTAATATTCACAACCCTTTTTCTTAAGATCATACTCCATCACTAGCCTTACTATTAGCTTTACCATTATAATATTATCAACCTCAATACCTATTATAGTTTTTATTACAATTCCTATCACAATTTCTATTTTTTACAAATAGTTAATCTACTACACCATCTTTTCAAAACTCTTAAAAACTAGCTTCCACCTCTATACCCATTTCTTTGTTATTTTGTATTAAAGAAGATTTATAAATATTATAGGAATATAGAGTATAATTAACTAGTAAGACTACAAATCTAATTTGATAAAAAATAGTTAAGAATACTATAAAATTAGTTTATAGTGAATTCCTTATCCTAGAGTAATTAAAAGTTATAGATTCTATATTTCTTTCTGGAGTATCTAATAATATTCTTATAGATATTAAAAAGAATATAAGTACTTTTAAAGTACTTTAAAAGAATTAATAAAGGGAAGATGCAAGTAATATACTTTTAGATTTAAATGATATAAAATAAAAGACTTAAAAAAAATGGTTATTTATATATATCATAATTTTATAATCTTTTTAATAATTTAACAATTGTATAGAAAGAGTATTTATTGTATTTTAAACTAATTAATAATACTATGGATATATTCCATAATTCAAGAAATATGTCTTTATTCTTTTAACTGTCTTTATACCCGTATAATACTCTTTTATAGCTTATTCTAAAAAACTTTGGTATATATTATATTTCGATTATTCTATACAATAATATTAATATATAAAGCTCTTTAAATTACTGAAGCTTGATTCAATAGGATATAGATCAGATAAATATAATAGAAGATATTGAATTAGAACTTCTTTTTCTCTAATTATTACTTTAATATTACCTGCAAATGTATAATAAGCTAATATATTATTTATTAGAATTATAAATCTTGTAATAGAATAAGGATTATATATAGGGATGATGTTATAAATAACAAAATCAGAAAAAAGCTTTATATTAAGAATATTTAGAAAGATGATTGATTTAATATATTTATTAATAATATATACTAGTAATAGAGAGATTTTAATATAATTTACTAATTGTTTTTGTATTTTGGCTTTAATCTCTTTTTAACTATATCTATATTTGCAATTACCAGTATACTTATTACTACCAGATTCGTTTAAATAGATTAATTAATCTTATTGAAAATGCTATATTTTATTTATTCAATTATTCCTTAATTCAACATTCCTTTAAGTAGTTTTTATAACCAATTGTTTCCTAATAAAATCTATTCGTTTAAGTATTCTAGAAATCATTAATTAGCTAATTTCTATATCAAAAACTTTTTAAAGAAAATCTGTAATTTCATTCTAATATTGTGAGCGAAACTTGGTACTGGTCACGTGACCTCTTTCTGTAGCTAGTATTTATAGGTCTTTTTCGTATAGTTTAGAAAAAGTAGTCAGTTCCCACCCACCTTCTCGTACGCTTTGTAACACGCTATATAATACCTACTCCTCCTCTCCTCCACCGGAGGCACTACGTCTCAGTGACTTATCTGTGATATTTACAAAGGACTACTTTATGACCCTACCACCTTCTATTCTTTTACAATATAATTATAATAATTTATTATAAATCTTCTTTATAGTATTATTTATTTCAGATATAATAATATTAATAGAACCTTTTAATAGCTGTTTTTTAGACTCCCCTTTTTTAATGTAATTCAAATACCTTTTAATTGTTTATATAAATATTTTATAGATTAAATTAATTATTTTGTAATAATTAGAAATAATAGATCTTTCCCAATGTATTAATATATGATCAATTGCTTTTGAATCGAAGAAATTAAGTTGGGAGGGTATTATAGAGACTTTATATATAATTAGATAATAGAATTAAATTCTAGCTTTAATTTGATATATTTATTATAATAATTGAATATCTGATTATGAAGTTTTTAATAAAATAAATGGATTATAAATATATATTACAACTTTTTGAGGTGTTTTGTAAAAAATACAAAAAAATTAGGTTTTGGACACATATTATAAAATCGGGTGTAAATTAATAAGTTGATGAATTGATAAGTTAATAAATTGATAAATTGATGAATTGATAAGTTAATAAATTGATAAATTGATGAATTAATGAATTGATAATTAGATTATTAAATTTATATAAGTACTAGCGCTAAGTTAGCAGAAGATATAACAGTAAATATCAAATTCCCAATCGATTCCCTCTATCTAATATCTATAACCTAGGTAGCTGCGCCGAATATACGATACATTTATTGTAAATTATCTTATTAAGCGGTATAGATAGGAAAATAACCCAACCCCTCCATTGGGATATCTTTCCAGTCTGCTATGTTTATATCCCATCTAATAATCCGGTTTTGTGTTTATAGCTTGCAATTTCTATGTTTTTGAATATGATTAGTATCGTAGTGCTGCGTTTCCAATCTACGAGTTCATGTTGTATGATTTGCCGCCGGCTTGTCGTGATGGTGTAGCTTTGGAAGCAGGTATAGAGATATAGAAATGGAGAAATATAGAGAGGAGGGCCTAGCTTTTGCATTCAAAGAAACTCGGAATCCAGTAAGGAATTAAGAGGGTTGGTTTGTGATTTTTGAATTAGACGATAAATATTTTGTTTGTGCTTTTGAATGTGTGAATTTGTGTGTGGAAGCCTGGGAGAAGATTAATCAATAACGGATATCCTCGCTTGTTCTCTTTCTTCTTTCTTCCTTCCATCCCGCTTCCCTTTCTTTCGTTGGGATCAAAACTCCTCTTTCGCCTCATAATACAAACCCCCATAATCAAAATCAACACCAACACCAATACTCCTCCCAGCCAAACTCTAGACTGAAACCCAGCTTCCTCGCTCATGTCTTGACCAAGTCGTATCTAAATATCTAGCACGAGGCATATATTCTTTCCGTAGATTGTAGCGCGGATTGGAGTCTCGCTTGCCGAGACGGAGACGAGCTTCCATGTTGTCGAAGGCGGAGTTGCTGGGAAGTGTTAGGGGATGGTGGTTAAAGAGGAAGTAGGGAGGAGGAAGAAGGGGGAGTATGAAGAAAGAGAAAAATAAAACTCACTTGAACCATTTCTTCCACAACTTATGATAATAACCACCGCGTCCCTTATGATTTGTCCACAGATTCGATTTGATATGAGAATTGCGATTATATTGTTTCTTGCGGCCATGTGTACCTATCTTCTATTAACATTTCCCATTCTATACTCCAAGTTGGTAGAAGAGGACTCACATCGAAACTTTTTGCTCTTCCTCCTCTTGGTGAAAACACTACATTCACCACAATATTTCATATCCTTCGGCATCCATTTCTGCAGTTGTTTATGCAGCATCTTCGAGCGAGAGAAACATTCACAGTGATCACCCCAATAATGATCTTGACATTTTTTTCTTGTTAGAGGGGGGAGATTTTCCGCCGCGCGGAGAATGTTTATGTAGTGGAGAGAACGATCATGGCTGTTATCGTGTTAGTATTTTTCATCCTTTGTTTTCTCATCTAGTCAAATAGGATAAATGGGATGAGAATTGGAATTGGAATGAGAATTGACGAGTGGGATATCGATTGAAGAGAAAACTCACCATAGTTGTGCTCCTAATCCACATTTGCGGATGGGAAAGCGCCACGGTTTGTGAACACCAGGGGAAATATGCGATACTTCAGGTTTTGAGCAGAAGACTTCGGGGGTAGGGGAATAGTCGAGGGAAACGGGGTATTCGGGGGGTGAGAGAGTGTAGAGGTATTTACTTGATGGGGTGTTAGTGTATATCTCGTAGATGCGAGATGATGGGATGAGATGGGAAAGGGGGAAAGAGGAAACATACCACGTGAGTCTGAGACAGGTACGGTCGGTTGGGGGACATTGTTCGAGGATTATACTGTGGATTTCGGGGGGGAAAGAGTTGAAGAGGGGGAAGGTAGACATTGTGATTGAATTGTCGATTTCTTTTGGTTTTGTCTTTTCTGTGCTCTTTCCAATGATTTATCGCAACCCTTATGTCTCGAGGTAGACTCTCTGTATATACGTAGATATAATATACCGTATAATATAACACAAAATTTCCTCGACTTCTTCAAGAAATATAAACAATCGATTCCAAAATCAAACACAAACACTATATCTTCAAATATTAAAATTCATCATCAAATCCAAGCCGAAATCACCATCTATATATCTTCAAATCCATTTCCATTCCATCGCCAAGCTTCACGTTCGAGATCTCATTTCGTCAATTTCAATCAAATGAGCATGGAATGCGAGACGGATCGACAGGCTACAGCTCCGCTTTTGCAGGCAGAATTGAGGCACGTGCTGTGTAGCACGTGAAAGATTGGCACGTGTAGACTTGGCGATTTAGGCAGGAAGGCAGCTTGTGGGGTGGGTTGGTTTTCTTATGTTTGGTGTTGGGATTTAAATTCATTGATGAACAATAGCGTTTCTTTGCAGGAATGAAATGGGTGGGAATTATTATGCTTATGTAAACGTCATTCAAAAGAGAAATGATGCTGATGGGATACGGATTATCGCTATCGATGAAGTTTACACTGTCGAACTCCCTTTTCAATTGGAACTGATGTCCGAGGAACTCCAGGACGATGTTCTGTTTTGGAAACACGATGAGGTTTTAATGGAATTATTAGACAGTCATGTGGCAATTTACACATTCGGTTTATTTCAGTGGTTTGGATTAAGAGGTTTCGGGCTACTCTTATGGAACAGGTCTCGTATTCATCGCAGCTATTGCAAGACCGAGGATACGATAGAAACTTGGATGACGGTGAGCTATCGGGAAGTGGAAGCGGTAGAGGGATGAAATAATCGAGCGAGAGGCTCGTAGTGTGTACTATGAGTGTCCTAGCTTTACTTTGCTCATTCGTTAGAGGATGACTACACGTGAGAATTTCACTGGTTAGGACAACACTCCCATGAACATATAACTTAATCTGATTCCAAATTTAACCAAGATAGGGAATACATGCACTATCACCTGTAGAATTCTACTTGATCTTCTTGCCCTTCATGCCCAGACAAGATCGAGGGGTTGATGCACGGACCAGATACTTTCGGTTATCTACCCCTATGTTAGAGTGATTATTGCATTCTAGATTCTCTTGAATGCATCTCTCTCTTAGCGGTTGCAGCTCTAGGACTTTGCATTCCTTGTGCTTCATCTGTGATCATGAACTGCAGAACGTGGAATTGCAAGATCGAAAACGTGTCAGCTATCCAACACAAATATCATATAACTTCATTTTGCACCAACTGTGTGTCGAGGTCGACTAGACATATCTCACAAATATCCTGTGACTACATATCATTACGAGAGGTGAAGCCATGCATGAGAAGGGCTATCTTCGATGCATATCATTTTCAACAGTATGAAACTTCAATTTTGACTTTCGCTCTGCGATTGTATAAATCAATCATTTTGATGAAGCATGTACTCAGAAGCTTAATTTATGAACATATCCAGCTTGATCAACATTTCAACTTCACCTACATCCAGATCAATCAAATCAAACACCTCACTCTCCACCTACTTGTATCTACCAACTAAACTCACACCTCACTTGCTACTTGTATCTTCACTTATCAAGACAAGTCAAACTTAGTACATCGTTTCCCTCGCTTGAATTTCTATCAACTTCAAACCAAACTCACCTTTGACCTCACCAAACTGATATTTAACTCTTTATTTTCAATTGATTCATAGTCGAATCTGTACCTTTCGGCCCTATCTTTGAGTACACAAACCCCAAGAGCATGAAATTATCCATGTAAATAATCCTCTACAAAACATCAACTTTCCAGAGTCCCATATCTTCGCACATTATAATTGTGAAAAGAGATTTCCAACTTCATCGATGCAGATTTTTGTTTGATACATGGCAATCAGCTTATTCCTAGCGCCATTTGAACCCTCATTTATACTAACGCGTCTTCTCCAGACCACTGTCTCCCTTACAACCCATTCCACAAATCCGCATCCTCTTCTGTTTTTCTTATGCGTATGCGCCAAACCCATATTCTTCAGTTTCGTAGGCTTGCCTACAATTCCATCTCTTCTCCCAAAACTTTTTTTGGATCTTTAAATTCCCGACATCTTCCTCGATCTTTAACCTTCTGCTACACTCCCTTTGATATGCAGTCAACCACACATCTCTTGTAAAACAATTCTGTGTTGATATTGCAAGTTAAAGTAAGTCGCACACGTATCCGAAACAATCAGCACACTGTGAGATCTGGTTTTAACCTTTTGGTTTGCTTAGGACTCTATAAACCACCTTTATCACGCGTTTTGCGGCTGTAATTCTCCGCCAACGACCAGGAGATTACCCGCTATATACCCATCAAATTTTCAAGATGTCTGTAGTAAGTCTATCTGTCTATATTGTTCCCACCAGAACTCCCTCAATCCCACTTCATCATCCCAAACCTAACCCTCTCCAGCTCATCATCGACCCATCCGGCGACTTCCACCTACATGTTTTGGAAGTGGATTCCTTTGCATCTGCCACTTTCCTCGTCTCTCGCAGCACTCTAGAAAAAGACTGCACCCACGACCTCGCCTCCGACATTCGTGATTCTCCCACCAATTTCCTCACTCTCTACAATGTTGATATTATCGCTATGGAAACCATCCTCCGAATCATCCACGGTGTTCTCGATCTCAACACCCATACCATCCCCAACATCCACTCAACATTCGATCAAGAAACCATCGCAACCCTCTACCACATTCTCGATCTCGGCATAAAATGGTTCAAGACCGAAGAACTCGGACCTTGGTTCTCCAAATTCTGGGCCGATCGCAGCGAAAATGAAATGTCCTTGTACGATATGAAAGTCATGTTATACCCATCCTACATCTTCCGCCACGCGGAAGCCTTTGCGCGGATTACCAAATCTCTTGTTTTGGAGTGGAGAAGTGGCGAGATGCATGGATTGAATCCGCTGACGGGGCGTGCGGAATTTCGCTTTGAGCATAGGATTTTGAGTCAGTATTTTTGTCTCTTCGTTATGATACAGAGCAACTCGTTCGTCTCAAGACTAGAATCCTCGAGCGCGAAATCACCAATAATCTCCTCGATCCACTGGATCATCTCTGCAATGAATTCTGCGAGGCAGGTGGTGAGTGCATGGTAGCATATAACAAGTCATTGAGAGACTGTCTCGTCATTCCTTCCATCGTGCGCAGAAATTGTTCCATCAGAGATATACTCGAGAGCGAAGAAGTGAACTTCTGGAATTGCATTAGTCCACCTAACGCTTCTGATCACTGTGCAAATATCCTATCCGGTAACCATATTGTGAAGATCAAGAAAAATGCTTTGAATTTCTGGGAGGGAATGTGTATCGAATGCGTATTGCGTACATCCGGCGGACACATCAAGCAAGAGCAATTCTGGGAAGACGGTCGATGTAAACGTTACGGAACCTCATGTCCCATTCCCCACAACTACCAGACGTGGAATTACAGTTACATGGGTCCATTCGAACTGATGTCAAAACATATAGCTGAGCAGAAAGAACGCGAGAAGAGTAAAGAGCGTACGAAGCATGGAATGAAGTTTTGTGCTAAATCTCTTGGAGGTTAGCTCTTATAATAAGAAGGAATAGTATTATTATAAGGATAGTGGAAAATCTAATCAATTTAAGCTTGAGGGATAAATTGAATATATAGAATAAGAATTAAATTGAAATCAATTTAGAAGAATTAGATTGAATTAAAATAAATTGCTTGCTTTTTTCTAGAATTTCTTTAAAGAATATTCTAGATTTATATAATTTATAATGAAATTCCAATATATTCTATATTTATAAATAAGATTGATTTAAATCATATCTCATAGAATCATTTTAGATAATAAAAAGAAAATACAATTAATCAATTTAGCAAGATTTCCTATATACTTTTATTTAATTCTATTTTATTCTATTTTATTATAAATCAATTTGATAAAAAATACTATTATACAATTATATAATAATATGATTTTATAATATAAAATCATATTATATATATTAGTTATCAATATATTCTTTATTTAATAAAATATTAATAAGTAATTTAATAGATTTATTATAAATTCTCACATATCCCCTTAATAAATATACTAAATCAATTCTATTATATCTTAATTTAGATTAATCTAATTCATAAATTCAATCAATTTAATTCAAACTAATAATTTAATAAGCCCATCAGCTTTTTATTTATTAATAAATATATAAATTAAATCTAAATCCCCTGATTTAATAATATCTCTAATATAATAGAATCTGATTATTATATACTTATTTCTTTTATAGAATATAGGGTTTTTAATAAACACTAACACAATCTGATTATTTATATATAAAGAAAATTTATTTTGTTTATATAGATTAAACTTCAATAATAACTTTTTAATATAAATAATTTTTTTAATAATTAGATTTATAATAATAAATTCAGATTTAATTATAAAAGAGTTATTACTAATTATAGTTTAGATTTCCAATTAATAAATCTATTTTTTAGTATAAATATATATCCACTAATAAATTTATATATATTAATCTCCCTTTTATAATTAGTATTACAGAATTCTTAAATATAAGGATTTTTAATTTTAATATAATTTATATCCTTATTTATAATTCCTTTTAAATATCTTAATATTTTTTTAATAATTTAAATATATTTTGTATTAAAATTAAATAAAAAACTAACTAATTTAGATATAGAAAATATTATATCTAATCTAATTTTGAAAAACTAAATATAATGAAAAGCTTATAATTTCTTAATATAATTTAATATTATTATTATTAATTTTCCTTTTATTATAAATTAGCTTTATTTTTAGATTTATTAAAATAAAAATAGAATTGGAATCTAGTATATTGAACCTAGTAAATACCTTTTTGATATATTCTGATTAATATAGCTTTAATATATTATTAGTCCTTTTAATTTGAATACCTAAATAATTCTTTATAGAATTTAAATTCTTTAAATTAAAACATTCCTTTAAATTATTAATAAATTTATTAATAATTTCTTAATTAAGATTATTATAATAATATTATCAATATATATACTTAGAATTATGTTTTTATTTTTATTAATAAAAATACATTTTTTAGAGATTAGATTTATAAAATTTAATTTATTTAATATATCTTTTAAAATGTAATATTATATTTAATTAATTATTTTAAGTTATATAAACTTTATTTAGCTGTCAAGTTTTATTTTTTAATTTATTAATTCTTTTAATAGATTTAATAAGAATCATACTATTGATATTACTTTATACAAATATTAATATTATATCCGATTTTATATAAATTAATTAATTATTTTAAAGAGCTATATCAATAACGAGTTTTTATATTATTGATTTAATTATTGATATATATATATTAATATAATCTAATCCATATAGCTATTGAATCCTTTAACTAATAAATCTAGCTTTAAATTTAATAAATTTATTTAAATCCTTATTTTTTATATCTATTAGTTCTTAGAATTTTTTTATTAAGATTATCAATAATATTCTAAGTTTTATTGAATTTAAAAATATTTATTTTGTATTTCATAGTTTTTAATTAATATTTCTTTTTGGAAAAGCTAATAGCTTCTTTTTAGATCTTAGATTTAATTAATATATAATCTGACTTATTAATAATAATCTTTTTATTATTTTTAAATCTAATATTAAAAGCTAATTAAAGATTTTATTAATTTATTTTGATATTCACCCCTTTATTGATTAAATTAAAGTATTTGGAAAAAGCAAGTTCATAATAGGAAATCATATATTTTTCATTATCAATAAAATCTTTATTATTAGGAATTAGATTTTTTATACACTTAAATTATTATATATTAAATTTTATTACTTTATTAAATATAGATTTATTAAGTATAGATTCACTAAAATCAATCTTTATATAATTAATTATTTTATTACTTTCATTATTTTCATTTATTTCGGAATTAGCTTGATACCTATTGCTATTAATAATATCTTTATTCTTTATATTATCTTGAATAGATTAAAATTCGAGATCTTTTTTTCTAATAACTTTAGATTCTAGTTTTTATATTTATTAGAGTATATAAAATCTTCTTGAATATTAATATTTTTTAAGCTAATTACTTTTTTATTAGCTGGAATATAAATTAAATAATTATTAAATAAATCAAAGTCTACTAGCATACCTTTCCAAGCTCTAAAATCCAGTTTTTTATTACAAATCTTTTTATTATTAATAATATAAATAAAAAAATCTAGGATTCTAATATAATTTAAATTAAGCTTTTTATTATTTATTAATTCAAATAATAAATTATTAATAAAACTATTATATATTCTATTCTTAATATAAGTGATAGCTTTAATTAAATATAACTATAAATAAAATAAAATCTTTTTCTTTTTAGTTATACAGATTAGTCTTTCAATTATATATCTGTTTAGTATTTCGATTATTCTATTCTGGAAATAAGTATATAAATTAATATATTCGTATATAATCCTATAATTTCGAATAAAATTCGATTATTTATTTAAAAGGAATTTAAGAGTATATCTAATCTTAGTATTTTAATACTAATATTAAACTGATTTCTAATTAGATTATAAAATTTTATTAAAATATTATAAACCTAGGATTCAAATTTAATAAGATATACCCAAATAATTCTAATAATCTAATCGACAAATATTAAAAAATATTTTTCACCTTTAATCCCTATAATTCTAAAAGATCCAATTATATCTAAACGGAATTTTTCGAATTTAAAATTTATTTTAAGAATTTCAGAGAATTCCTTATTTATTTTCTAATGGAATTTGCCGAATTTGTATAATTCACATGTTTCTAAATCAGATTTATCTATATTTAATTGGATATTCAAGAATTTAATAATATAATTTTTATTTATATAATCTAATCTCTTATAAATTAAATTAAGATTAACTTTATTTAATAATAAATCTGATTTTTAAATTGATTCCTTTTTCATTTTAAAAATATTAATACTTTTAAAACATTTAGAATTCACTTTAAAATTAAGATAATATATATTAATTAGTTAGGGAGTTATAATTTGTATATTAGTTTTTTTATAAATAATATCAATTTTGTTTTCAGGGAGAATAATATGACTAAATCATCCTTTTTTGGATTATTTTATTTGAATTGATAAGATTAAAGACTATATTGGGAATATAATATATTCCCTATAATAGTACTTCTGATTTATTATTAATTAGAATAGAAATATCTTCTATATTATTAATTTAAAGCTTTTTTTTATTAGTTATAGTAATGAAATAATTATTTAATAACTTATAATTTATAAATCATTCTCTATTGAATGAATAATATTCTATAATATCTGAATTTAACATAAATTTATATTTAAATTTAAAAGATTAATTAGTTAAATTTATATAATAATCTATAGTTATTAATTTTTGCTAAAGATAAATTCATTTAAATCTTTTTTCGAATCTTTATTTGAATTTTTATTTGAATTAATTTAAATTACTTTTTATTATTCTCTTTATTAATCTTTAATTCAGAATATTTATAAAGTATTTTGATTTTAAATATCCTTTTTTAAAATAATGCTTATAA